>NW_017309425.1:0-68656 GCF_000935625.1 Nanorana parkeri
CAGTATTGTTTTATGTTAAAAAATCTGAGGGTTTAATTTTACTTTAAGACATTTGTATGACATTCACCTCAGCAACATTTATATATGCAAGATTCACCAATAAGCTGTCTACACAATAAATCGATTGACTGTTGGCAGAAACTGATGGACAGATCCACTCAAATCTTTGTGGGAATCTTTTGGGTGAATATTCACTGGGTGACTTGATTGAATCTTTCATTAATAGACCCCTTACAGACAAAAAGCAAAGACATTATTAGATTAATAGTTACACTGATGCCCACACCATTTTAAGGTATTTCAAGCTATGAAATGTCTTGTGACAAGCTGTTTCTTTACCGGCACAGAGAGGAACAATTTTAAGATACACAAGGTGAAAACCAGTTTTTGAAACAAGTGAATGGAGATGATTAATGTGACAGCATAGAAAAGTTCTCAGCATCTCTGTGTCCTTTTCCTGAAAAGGATTCTTTCAATGGGCAATTTAGATGCTTTGTGCTAGAATCGCCTTTGACCTTCAGCATAAACAGAACTGGAACAGAACAGCGGCGTGAATGTCATACCTGGAAGCTTTGAAAAAAAAATTAGCCAATTAGAAAAAATAAATCTCTATGAACAATGTTTTCTTTTTAAATACCCAATTAAATATTTCAACAAATGCTCATCTAAACCTTTTGCTGCAATGCCAAGACTATGTTCCTGTGTTGATCTCCCTATTTTACCTAACAAGGGTCTGCCTCTTCTTTTTATGTATGTTTGCATCATGGCAGTCTGTGGCTCTCTGCTTCAAGCAAAACTCTGGCCAAAATGATCAAAATAAAAATAAATAACCCAATAAAAGGTAAAAAACCCTAACCTTCTTTTGCTGCAAAATTCACATTCAATCCAAAGATTCCTCCACAGTACCTTTTTCTGCCACCAGATGTCCTTAGTCTGATTGCCAACATGATTCAACTCACTTCCTCTGAGCCCAGGTTGTCCTGGACCTGCCCCCGCCTGTGACAGGACAATGCAAGGAGAAGCAGAATGGTGATGAGCTCACCTCTCTGTCACTCTGCTTTCTCTTCCTACAACCATATTTCTGATCAGCACGTGAACTGATTGGCTCCGTGTACTGCTTTTTCCTCCCACACTCCAGCCCTGCTATACAAAGACTGTAAGAGCTGATAACAAATCATATTCAGGTTCTTACCCTGCTTACATTTACAGATGTAATAATAATTACAGAGCTGCATACATTTGTGTTTGTCCTAGCTGCCTAGCTGCTTGGCGGCATTCGGCTATTCACTCACTGCCGTTCGGCCACTATGAGAATAGGGGCGAATGGCAGCGAGTGAGTTGCCAGAGCTTCGGCTCACCCGATCCAGATGTTGGATTGTTGGATTGGCTGAGTCGAACATCCAGATGTTCGATTGGATGAGTTGAACTCCTTCTGCACTTCGGCTGAGAAAAGGCAGCCGATGTACGGCTCAAATCAGCCGTACTGAGCTGCAGTGAATAGCCGAACGTCGTTCACTTCGGCTTGGTTATTCACTCGGCTGCCTTTGGCAGCTTTGTGAATAAGCCCCTTAGTATTTATTCCCTATGCTCCTCACTGCCATCTAGTGGTCATAATGTGGTTTACATTACATTACATTCAATCTGAAGATAAAATATACTAAGAATGTTTTTTTTTTTCAAATCTATGTAACGTTTTTTTTTGCCTCTATTTGCACGTTCACAGAATTCAATAGGTGAATGCCTTTTCAATTTCTTTTTATAATAGACCCCTTAGAGTTGAATGTGTACATGGCATAATGGCTGTAGTATCTAAGAAACTGCTGACCTCCTGGAATTTCCCTGCACCACATTATCTAGAGTTCACATAGAATGGCAGTCAGACTGGAAGAGACAACGTAAGCAAAAGGAGCCAATCAATTGTGCTGCAGTGCTAACCAGAAACGTCTCTATAAAAGGAAACATGAACCCATCAGAATGCTGCTTTTCCTGAAAGGAGAATTATGGGGTGAGTGAAAAACACTCATCCCCATAATTCAAGCTGACCTGTGACAAAAGAAGCTCTATTGATCGGGAAGGCAGCAAACACATACCACTGATCACTGACTTCCCGATCCTCTCCCTGCAGAGAGCAATAACTGTCACTGCTCCCCGCATGGATTCCCCCCCCCCCCTTCGCCTCTCAGTTTCTCCAGTGTTGACTGGAGGAACGGACAGGGGAGGGGACGGGCACAGCTGGCTCTGCTTCTAGAGAGGCAGAGCCCGCTGTCAATCGGCCATCGAGGTGGATCTCGACAGTATTGTTGGGATCCAATCTGGCTGTGGAGCGGCTCTGCGCTCTCAGCATATAGCGGGCAACCTGTGTGACCCTGACGAGATAGTGTGACCCTGATGAGAACTATGGTCAATAAAGGTTGCCCCATAGTTCTTTAACTGTCCAGTTACTGGCTGGGGAGGAACAAGACCTGTAAGTGTTATCTAACACCAGCAGAGAAAAATCAGGTCACCTGTCCTGTCAGACAAGTCTGTGTTGTGGGGTAGAGCTATGTAAACTGGATAGACAGAAATACAAATCCTGTGGCATAAAACAGATGCCACGCAGTATATGTATTTTTTCAGTGTATTTAATTGTCTGCCTGGATTTTAGCATTACTTTTGCAGCATGCAGATGATAGGGTGAGAATTTGGCATATAAAGAATGAATCTGTGGATCCTGGATGCTTGCTGTATTGTATAAGCAGCTTAAGCTATTGCTGTTGTAGTGACAATATTATATAGTCAGCAGCTTTCAAGCCAATTCTTGAAGAATCCAGGCAGTTCTAAAATGAAATGGCTCCCTACCTGGTATTACATGTAATGGAACCCCTATAATATGCTATGCTACTCTTGTCAGACAGCAATGCAAAGAAGAAATAATAAAAATAATACGTTTTTAAAAGTAATGCATTAAAATAATAAATAACAATAAATACATTTTAAAGTTTTTAAAAGTAATAATAAAATCTACAAGATTTTGTAGAGTGGCTGGGAGTTATATCTCATTAGGAGCAACAGCTAGGGGCTGATTTATAAATGTTTCACCCAGCATATAGTTGGGCTGATGCTGTTCACACAGTAGTATTACCACTAGATGGTGCTGAGGAGCACAGGAGATTTCTATGCCTCTCCGCACCAACTAGTGGTAAAACTGCAGTGCGCACTGCATCTTCCTAGCTGTATGCTTTACATTTATAAAGCCTCCCCTAATGTTGTCCAAAGAAAATTGTTTTGGCTACCGTGGATGCTATAATTAGGTGTGATTTGGAACAGAAAAAGTTATAGTTATTTTTACTCTTTTCGGATTTCGGCTGATTCCCGCTGAATTGGGTGACATTCAAGCCTTATTGGCCTTGTTGGCACTCCGTCTTTGTGAAAAAAAGTCAACTGACATGTCCAAGGAGCCAGGTTAAAAATTGTCAGCTAATCAGATGCAGTCACCGTTCGGGTATTGAAAAAGCTGTGGGTTCTGCGACTGTCTGAATACAATAGCTGGCAGTGCATATTCATCCACCCACAATGTTTAGTGTGGATATGGGAATCAATTGATTCTGCCGGCTGGACAAGAGAAATCTACATGTATAGGACTAGCTATACTCCTACCTTTCCTTATCTTTTCATAGTTATGACTTACATTGCCATACACCAGATCTACATGCTGACATGTCAATTGTAAAATCATGTATAAATGCAGAAAATCTGCATAATCCATTTAATGCATTCTCATGCTGTGATCTGTAGTCTGGCAAACATCAATCATAGCACGCAAGCAGCGAAGGCCGTTGTTCTTGAGTGGCGTTCGCTGCTATCCGCAGAATCTAATTATTTTATCTGAGCTGACAAATTTATCATTCTCCGAACAGCGACAATAATTCTAACTTGAAAATAATGCCACCCCCAGCTCCTAAACTGATTACCTGCAGTGTGCAGCGGAGACGGACACTTACAATAACTGCAGTAGGTTAGAATTCATAAATCACAATGACATTCTGAAGATTGAGTCCTTTATGCTCTTGTACACATTTGTACTGGCCACATCCAGAAGGGTTACCACCGCCATTGTCTGTAGATCAGCTCTTGGTGGATACTGTCTTGTGTTATGTGGATGGTTTATATTTAGGCCAGGCTCACACCTGGGCGACTCCTGACCATGCAGCAATCGTGCACAGAACCGCACGGATTGACGCACGGTCACGGAGTCACCCAACACAGCCGATCGCGCTGGAGTTGCCCTTATTTTCCAATGGCACCCCAGTCGTGCCGAGTATAATATTTTTATTTTAATATGTACGCCATGGTACAATGGAAAAAAATGTGCAGTGTATCTCTGCAGTAAATGCACATTTAAAGAAGAATTCAGGGCAGAATAAAAGTTAACCCTTGCAGTGGGGTTACCCCCATACTGCAAGCGTTAAGTGCTAGTTTTTGGTTCAAAATAACAAATGTGGCATTGCGTGGCAAGGAAGCAATCGCTTGTATAGGGAAAGAGCTAGCTTTTCAGTCCTTTCCATGTTTTCTGGTTCATAGTTGGTATCCTGGAGCCGGGAGATTTCTTAGAGCTCTGGGTGGGATGAAATCTCCATTCCTGGGTCTATGCTTTAGTAGCAGCCAGCACCTGATTGTGCACCTGTGTGCATCCCTCATGAAGAGGGTGCTGGAGTGTGTTCAGGGCCCCACCTGTGAGTCAGGAGAACTCCACCCAGGAGTCAGTGGAGGCCAGTGCAGCATGGAGCCGCAGGTTTGTGGAGCCTATTGTGCGGGTTGGTACGTTACTTGGAGTTGTCTGGAATTAACAGACAGTGGCCTGGAGGATTGAGGCCGGAGCAGCAAGAGAAAAGTGTTACAGGACTGGGACACTGTGAGGGACAACTCGAGGATTGGTGAGCCCATATCTGTTACATGCTGCAGCAAGCTATTTTATGTTGGACTTCTTGATTGTCTGCCTTTTGAAAGAAAAATAAAGACTTTTTGTTAAAGGAAAACACTGTGCGAGTGCTCTGTGAGCTCCCCTACATCACAGTGGGCAAAATCTGCTACATCTTTGCAATACATGCACAGTTCCACATGTTACATTTTCTCTTTCATAAAGCTGCAGGTACAGACAAATACCAGCTGATCGGTCAGAATTCCAGTGTGCTCCTAACTTCTAGTTTGAGTATGGAGCCGGCGTCCTGGGCAATCAGGAAGCCAGGTGGTGTGTCATTACCCGCCCTGGCTTCTTGATTGTCTTGGAAGCCGGCTTCATGCAATTTGGCCGGCTCGATGCTGATTGGCCAGAAAGCTGGCTTCCCAGCCAATCAGCATCGAGCCGGCTTCCCGGTCATTCAGGAAGCCTGGAGGTGGACATTACCTGCCATTCGGCTTTCTGATTTGCCGGAACGCCGTCTCCATGCTGTTTGACAGGCTCCATCCTAATTGGCTGGGAAGCTGGCTTCCCAGCCAAACAGCATTGAGCTGGCTCCCCAGTCAATCAGGAAGCCGGGAGGCGGTTCATTACCAGCATTTAGCTGCGTGAATATCATCTGCACAACATTACTGCCAGTAAATAGCGTTGAGGAGCATAGAAAATTCCTGTGCTCCTCAGATCTATCTTGTGGCAGTTAAGCTGTGCGAACGGCCTTTGCCCGGCTATATGCTGTGCAAAGCCTTTATAAACCAGCCCCTTATCGTCTGTGTGTGTGTGTAAGCCCAGAGAGAGACAACTGCAGCAAATATGTGTGCAAGTTGTTGGAGCATGTTTTCTATGATACACATTGGTCACTGTCACACAAATACATCACAACATGGATCAATAAATAGATATTTTATGTAAATGTTTGACACATTCATTTGGGTTACTGGTCATATACATAGTTTTTTTTCTTTTTTCTTTTTTCTTTTTTACAAATCACATAATTGACAAAAAATGCAGATAGACCTAACTGCAAATAGGACAACTGACTGTAAAACATCACGCACAAATTGTCTATTAGCACGGGACCTGCATCACATATCACAGCTTCAATGGTAGCACCACACTTCAGCAATAAACAGGATCCTATTCTCATACTAGAGCAGAAAAAGTTAATAAATACAAAACAGATGAGTGCTACACTGAGCTGTGCTACATCTGAGAACTCAGCTTCTAGAATAAGTTCAATAATGCTTCTTTGGGGAAAGGTGAGCGCTCTACAAATCTGGCACAACATTCATTGCTTGATAATAAAGTGAATCAGCATAAACTGTACACAGGTTTGCTATTTAAAGGTTTGATCAGTTGTTTAACTATGTGTACACTGCATGCCGGATTTCAGATAAATGACAAAGTTTAATTGATAACTTTGCAGTCTAAAATGCATACGACAACTCTTCAGCTTCTGCAGAACCTAAAGCATCTAAGTAGGTTTCTACAGGGATACCCCCCTAGAAACATTTAGACCAGACTTAAACACCCACCCCCTTCATCCCATATACTGTATTCCTACCACCCCTCCTTTCTCCATTACCCTCTGCCCCTATACCCATCCACTCCACATACCACTTTTACCACCCCTATACCCACTGCTTCCTCTCCATATACTCCTTCCACTACCCCTATAACCCCCCCTTCTCTCCACCACATACCCCTTTTAACTACACTTCTACCACCACTATACCTACCCCTCCTTTCTACATTACCCTACTACGCCTATACCGATCCCCTCCACTCCACATCCCTGTACCCACCACCTATTCTCCACATACTACATCCACTACCCCTATACCCACCTCTCCTCTCACCCATACCATTCTACCCCCCCCCCCTTCTCTCCACATGCCTTTTTAACTACCCTTATACCGACCTCCTCCTCTCTACATACTGCTTCTACTACCCCCTACACCCACTCCCTCCTCTTCACATACTCCCTTCTACTACCCCTGTGATGTAAACAGTGGTATCAGACATGTTTCTAGAGGGGTAATCAATTATTTGAAAAAGGTAAAAGTAATGGCAATACACATGATTTGCTTGCAAATATTTAGCACCCCATTAGTACATAACTCTTTTCTCACAAACAATTACATCATAAAGACATCATACGTCTTAGTCAAATTGAGAAATGAATATAATTATTTATGATTTAGATGATCTTATTAGTACTTTACCATTTCAATAATGTTTGCATGAAGAACAGCTGATATAAAGTGCATCTCATTTTTTATTTTATTTTTGAAATGTGGTCACTAATATAAAGTGCAGGCAGTAGGGGGCCTATCATGAGCTAAGAGTGTAATTGCTGCTTGTATACTCATAGGTATAATACAGGAGGCTGTGAATGTATATGGAATGCTAACAGTCATCCTTTCTTATACCAAAGGGTTACATGAGCTGTTCACTGCATAAGAGCAATTCCATTTCTGAAAGGGGCTTTGAAGAAGGGAGCCTTGAGCAGGAAAACACAATGGTAATAAGGTTCCCCATTTAAAAAATGTAGCCAAATAAATGTTCCAGGGAACGCTGTCTCTTGGGCTTAGTATTAGAATAAAAACAGTGGGCGTTCATTCATAATAATTCTCAATTTAGAGCAGGTAGAAGTTGACCAAGTCCAAAAAGTGAACTGACCTTCACAACCAAAGCTAATTTGCTGCTGTGGAAAACACAACCTCTTTCAGTCTTGTGGCACAATTTGATTAATTCCCTTTGGCTACTGCACTTTGCTACCTGCTTTTCTATCTTATCACTGTGTGCAGGGGACATAATCACATATCGTGAACCCCCAAAGCATCACACAGGCTTTGAATTTATTATTTTGTCTGTTGAGAGGTTTAAGTACATTTTGTAAGAAAGCACAGTGTACATGCATGCAAATTATATCACTTGCTATCCTTTTTTTATGTTAAGTGCTACTTTAAAACAATGTGTTTTGTGGAAATATAACATTTTTGTCATACTAATTCAAGTATTTTCAATACGCAGCTGAGCTATTAAAAGTATAGCAAACCCTGTACATATTTTTTATTTGTTTAACATAAGGTGGATACTTGTACTTGGTGGAAGTAAAACACAAAACATTTTCTGTGTGAAGTTTCAAAATAATTCCCTAATCTGTGCCTTTAAAATAGCACTATATGACATAGACATACAATTATGTTTTCCCCTTCTCATCTAGAGAGTGAAAAAGTTTAAGAAAAAAATTTGTATTTACAAAGCTGTGTCTAGAGCATGGCTGTTAAAAAAAACTGCTTTTGGCCAATGGCATAGACAAAACCATCTGGCTGCAGAATGATTTATCCAGACAGCAATGAAATCTAGCAAAAAATTAAGATGAATAGTTGTATGTATGGTTCTGGGCCTGTGACAGGTTGCTATGAAAACAATCGGTACACAGCAATGTTAGCTATGACTTAGAATGACACAGAACCAAGTGGTAAGATTGCCATATAATGGATCATATAATGCTTTGTTCTAGCAAGATAAAATTATACACCTGCATAAAATCCAGTACTGTTCATAAAAAAATATTTGTCATTTATGCTTAAAATTAAAACAACTGTGAGTAAAAACATGGACAGGCTTCTGCAATCAGCATGCTCATTGAGAATGATACAAAATTTAACAGTAAAGTATAAAAAAAAATCTGGAAGCCCCAATGTCCTCACAAACAACTGCTATACAAACATGTTCATTAGGGTAAAACCAATGCCCAAGGCTCAGTAACCCATATGAATTTTGTATTGAACTTGAACTGAACTAATATTGATTGCTGTCAGTTGCAGGCAATCGTTATTCTTCAAAGTAGTATACACAGTGTATATCTACAAACTGAAAAATCCTTTCTATGGTTCAAATAAAAGTTTATAACAAAATAGTTTTTTTACCAGTTCAGATGTAAGTGCCATGTCACCAAGGCAAAATCAGACCATTTTACGAATGGGTGCAAAAAACTTTATATACATTTGTGAGAAGGTGGAAGCAAATTGCAACTTTATTTATAACTTCAAAATAAAGAAAAGATTGGTGCAAATTCCAGGTGTGAAAACTGCTGAAATGTCAGTCGTCGGTTGGGACTAAATTATTCATTTTTCTTGGTCACTCCAACAGGAAGATTTCCAGTAGCAGTTTGTCTCCACTCCCTCCCAAAATACCATAACAGAAGTTTAAGTATCTAAAAAACTAGTTTCCCCAATGATTTCATTATTTTACAATATGGATAATCCTCAGGGGGGGCTTATAATACCATGAGTTGGCTTTAAAATAGCTGGCATAATTGGTCTGAACTGGCAACTCTTGATAGTGGAGTCTTTGAGAGATATCAGAAGCACATATGCGATTTAACTTGCCAGAAAGCACACCAAATTGAAATAGTTTTGTTTTCATTTCATTGGATAGGTGTACAATCATTACTGCTTTTAGTATTATTTTAGAACATACCTAAGGCCATGCTTCACTCAGCTCTATTTAATTAGAGCAAATAATATCACACTTCCTAGATGGGGAATGGACATTATTTTCCCTGAGTTCTCTTTCCAATATTAACATCACACAATTTTAGGTAATGACATCCTATACCATGTACCCTACTGTCATTGCAGTCTCATAATTTTTGACAACATCAGTTTAATAAAAAAATCTACATTTTTAAAAAACACAAACTTGAATTAATTGACTAACACTTCTAGTACACGATCTGAACTTACAAAGGACGGTTCAGTTAAAACAACAATTTTAGCAAGTTTTGTCATAGTAAAGCAGACTGACAGTACAGCTGCTAAATTCAAAAGAAGAACATGTCAAAATATACCCTTTTAAAATATATTAGATGTATCTTTCATTTGACTTTATTGTGTTGCATTCAGCTTGGCAGGTACTGTACTTGCCCGAAAGATAAAGAAGAGTGATAAAGATCTGGGTTATGAATGCATCATTAGACAGACTATGGGATCTTCTCCTTTCATCAGCTGGTACAATAAATAATGCGTGTTTGCTTCCTCCTGTTTTCTTCTATATGAGCTAAGACGTAGACATACAATCCAAAAATTCATGACATACGCACTGGCAGAAGCCATATACCATAAGTATGACAAGGCTAGAAGGGACAAGGCTTACAAAGACAACCCCAAGGGTTACCTTTTTTGATACCAGCAAGTAGATCCCTAGAGGCAACGAACTAAAGTAGAGTAATCCTAGCAACCAAACAAAGACACGTACTGAGGTTTGGCAGATGAGCGATGTACAATTCCACACTGTCCAGTTCTGAGGCATTGAGACTGGGTCATATGTTGAAGGCCGGTAGAATTCTACCACAGGAGTAGCATTGAGGGATGGAGAACTTTCCCTCTGGACTTCCATTATGGTGATCACAAGGCAGTTGGTAGAACTGTGTGATGGAGTGACTAGAGTTGACAGGCGTTTTGGTGTTAAAAGCAACTCTGTAGGATTGTCTCCAGAACACCTTCCTCTGCCACCACATGCAAGGTTAAGTAAGATATTGTTGTCATCAGGGAGACTGCTAACCTCATCCTCAGGTAGTCGAGTCTCAAACCTACAAAATGGGCATACAATGACGCATTGTGGAGACTCCACACAGTCCACAAGTTTGTAGATGCATTTGGCACATACTCTGTGACAACAGCCCAAAACTTTTGGTTTTCTCTGTCTTAAGTTGTATCGATTGTAACATATCTTGCATTCCAGTTCGTCCGAGTTCAGGTTCGGAGACTCAGATGTATCTTCAGCTACTTGCCCAGTCATTTTGTCTGCCAGGAAACTCTGCAGGAAGTTCCAGAAAATCAATGGGCCTCATATGATGATTGTCAAAGTGTGCAGGTTTTGATCCACTTTAACTGTACACATAGTACAGTCAAAGTGAAATATAAGACACTTTAGAGCTTCAGTCATTACTTGAAAATGTTCTCTTAGTCCACATTTTCTCCACTTTCCACAATCTTCAGCTTCAGTCGCATTGCAGGATTCTGGAACAGAGCAGTTTACATTGTTAGATTCATGTGTAAAGCCAGGGACTGAATTGGTTTGCTGGCATTTTCTAGGCAGTGCACTGACACTAACACAATTGTCTTTATAGAAAAGGCTGAATGGCAATTTTAGTCAGTGCCTGACTACGCTGTGATATATACAACAAGCAGAATGAAATATTCATAAGAGTCAGGAATTTAGCATTTAATTATAAGACTGCAGTAAATATAATTTTATGGTTTTAAAGAATTTATAGAAAAATCATAATCAGGCATTCACACACTTAGAAATACAGATTTGTTGATACACAAACAGTATTTTTTTATTACTGTATTGTGCCTACACTTTCTGATTACTTGTTGTAGTGATTTTTTAATTAACTACTTGCTGTCTGGAGCGATTTCTTAATTTTTGGACACACGCTTTGTGCCCGTGATGCTATCATGTCAATATGGACCAAAATCTCTGAGGAATGTTTCCAACACCTTGTTGAATCTATGCCACGAAGAATTAAGGAAGTTCTGAAGGCAAAAGGGGGTCCAACCTGGGACTAGCAAGGTGTACCTAATAAAGTGGCCAGGGAGTGTAAATATATGGTGGTCCTCAATCAGTTAATATACAGTGGTATAAATCAGTCATCACCCTGATTTTCTGTGACACTCAACTGCCACTCTGTTAGTGTTTAAAGAAATAAATATTATGGCTACCGTTGCTGACCTTCTTATAAAAATGCTTCTTGGCCCTTATGTTGAGCTGAATGCCAGGGATCTATTTTTTCAGAGACAATGGCCCAGAGCAACTATGCAGAACGGGAAGTCAGAGTACATTTAAAAGTCCTAATTATCTTCATGCTTGTTTACAAGTTAGCGACCCAGTTAGTATGGAAGATACTAACAGCAACTAGAATTTTCAAAAGTAGAAGTTAGCAATGACAAACTGAAGCTTTCCCTCATAACTGGTTTCTTGAGGGCCCATTCACACCAATTGCAGTGCGTTCCAGAATGGTAGCTGCTGGATCACACAGCAGTCGCTCAGTAAACTTCCCCCTTCGTACTGGGGCGGAAGGGAGGGTGGTGTTACATTGAAGTCAATGGCACTGCAGCCACACCCCACCCTCCCACTGTGGGATTGGACGCGTGGCAAAACATGCATTCCAGTCCACTGCAAACGCAAAAAATACAGCATGCTGCATTTTTTACCTTCGCAGTGTACTGGAGCACAGAAAATGTTTTGCCATGCGTCTGATTGCACTGCGGGCCATTGACTTCAATGTACCGCCACACCCCCTCCTGTTCCAACATAACTGCGCCCCAGTGCACAAAGCAAGGTCCATAAAGACATAAAAGATACATTTTGTTTATTGATTTGCATCCAGAGACAGATTTACATAACTAGGACTTGTAAGAACCCAACCATTGTTCTCATAAGATTCGAAGATCATAGTAATAATCAAAATAATTGTGGCTCTTTCTCTTCTCCTGTGGGAAGCCACTTGTCAAACTTCCTGTTGAATGGCTCCAGTCTGTGTGTGACAGATCTCCCAGTGGCACAGTAAAATTTCCAGTGCACTCAGATTGTGTTTCAGCTAATAGGTTCTTCATAGACCTTGTGAGCTTTAGTACCCTACTGTCTTCTGCAAACCTTGACTGTTTCCCTGGGTCTGCCCGCTACCCGTCTCAACCTTTTCTCTGGGGCTCAGTTCTTTCAGACTGCTGCTTACCTAGACCTTTTTCCTCAGTTCTAGGCTGACAGTTTGGTACTTAGTTCATCAACCTGTCCTCTGCCAATGGAAGGCTGTGATTTAGAGGTGTCACACAAAGACCACCAAACCTCCTAAAATGAGTTCTTTGCAAAGTCCAAGTACTCCCTATATTCCACACCTGGAAGGAGTTCGCACTTACTAACAGAGGTTCCACTCAAATTTACATTATTATGTTTCTATGACTCAAAATGCATGTTGACCTGAAAAAACTGAAGTAAGCCCTATAATAAGCCTGATAGCAGGCACATTTATCTTGCTCCTGTGGCATATGGATTCACTTCCAGAGCCTTCATGCAATTCAGAACTGGGAGCTTGTTTGTCCGAATTAAATGCTGTCATGTGAGAGTGAGAGGGTACCTAGCTCTGTTCAAATATTTACTTTTTGAAGTTAATCTCATTATAAATAAGACCCATTGTGCCTTGATTTTTCATCCCTGTGCTCTTTTATACATGGTTTAGGAAGCAATTTAGTGGTTATATCTAATGGACATGATATCTAATTTTGTATATTCACAAACAATGACGCTGCACTGGAGTTTAGAACACCTCACAAATGTTCTATTTTATAGCCTTTTTGACACAACCAGAATTTCCTAATCACTTCCTGCGAGCACAATTTAAACAATTTGAAGTTATAATATCCAGTGCAAGGTCTCAGAGACTGTGCAAAACATGCTCAGTAATGTCTTGGTATATTACAAGCAGTCCCACAGGAATTATCTATTCACTGTTTGTTAACAAAACTCTTTTCTTTTTGGTAATTTCAATAAAATATTATGACAATTATTTGTATGTTATTTATTTTGCGCCTTAAACATGCTGACTATAAGTATGTGTTTTAATTTTTGCAATTCAACTGAGTATTTATGGTTTCATTAAAATGCACAGCACATAAGTACACAGTTAACATTATGGAAATAACTTGATTTTTCTGAAAATGCTGAAAAAAGTATCATACTGAGCACAAAGCCCAACGGAGCACTGTACAATTGGCAAGCATAAAATGATCATGTATAATTACATTAACCTACACATTGACCTTCACTTTGTTACAAATACCAAATGGAATAGTTTTTGATTTGTATGATTACCGTATGCCTTTGCAAGACATCAGCCTGCTTTACAAAAGTTTTACAATCATTTTTGTTTTTGTTGAAACCAGCTGCTTTATAGGTATTAAAATATATTTTTTTTAGACACCAGGCTACCTTACATATGTTCCATTTATCAACCAATGCACACAGCTAAGCCAATATTAGCCTGATGGATCTTCCATTTGTCTGGAAGGCCTAGGCATCTTGTGACCAAAAAGTGACCAAAAAGTTGGGTATATACAGTATATTTGGTATCTCAATCTTCACAATGTAAGATTGTTTAGAATAATCCCTTGCATTTTTGGTGATGTTGTGGGGCCACCCAATGGGCTGTGCATTACACTTAGGCCCCTTTCATATGAGTGCCTTCAGTTCTGATCCACAGGGGATCCGTACATGGATCCCCTGCTGATCAGAACGGATGTAACCTTTGTGACATCCGTGTCTGTCCATTTTTTTCCTCCATTTTGCGATGGAGGAAAAAACATAAGTTACCTTGACCCATGTTGGTCTATGAGGAATTAGACGTATATGGACATCTGTCCGTTTATCAGATTACCTCCGATCTGGCACGGTCAGGTCCATTGAAATGTATCTGCGATCCGTTTGTTTTTTCAGGCCTGGCAGGAGTCGGGCGTAACCAGATATAAATGGATACACGTCCGTTTAGATCCAGCTGCCCGTAGATTAACATCGGGCTTCCAACCAAGTCCACCTGAAAAACTGATAGGCAGACCTAATCGGAATGCCTGGGTGAAAGTCGCCATAGCACACTCTCCAGCTAACAAGCACAAAAAGCCTAAATGAATGTTTTTAACATTGCAGGTTATAAACAGAGGTTTTTTTGTTGTTGCGTATATTTGCAAATGCATGTGAAGCTACACTGCTATGTTAGGACACCTCTTAAAGTCCGTGTGGTCCCTAACTGAAAACTATCTGCACAAGTACAGTATTTTCAAATGTATGCAAAATAAACCTCTGTTTGGATCTTAAAGTGATATTAAAGCTTCATTTATTTTTTTATTTTTACACCTAGGATTTTAGGATGTATGCCTATACGGCCGTAATTGAGCTAATGTGCATGAGTCTTTAGGGCTTGTTTACACCAAATGCAGACCAAATCTGCATGAGTTTCTGCACACGCAGTGCAGTGTGTTTTGCTGCATTTTTTGCCGCGTTCAGGGCAGTTTTTGCAAAAAAAAACAACCATATATATATTTTTTGTTGAAAATGGACTTTCAGTGCGTTCCAGTGTGTTTGCGTGCATTTTTTATGCGTTTGCATGTGTTCCAGAGCAGGTAAAATAGGGCTTGCTGCAGTTTTTTTACATGCTCTGGAACTGAACGCTGCGGTGTGAACTAGAGCCCAAAATACCATTGGAATACATTGGACGCAGTTTTGATCCGGTCTGTAACTGTTCTGCTCTGCTCCTGGAATGCACTTGGTGTGAACTAGCCCTAAATGTTAAAACAGTTTAACCCCTTCGTGACTGACGACGTACAGTGTACGTCTCCAGCATCGGGGCTGTTTAAACATTTGTGCTAACTAGCTGAAGAATTTTTGTATCATTAGACCTCCAAGCTTCACCTCAACAAACTCCACTCTCCAAGGGGCAGAAAGTATGTGCTGTGTACAGAGCGATACACAGGATATTAACCCATGCAAAGTATTTACAGTTATGTGTAAATCAAACACACCACATGGAAATGTTCTACTTTTTCAGTCTACTTGAACAGGCATACATTAGCAGGGTTATTCACAAAAGGGTGAAGAGTTTGGAGAAGGCAGGAGAAGTGAACAATCTAGGACAACACAGCTGATTTGGAAAAATTCTCCAATTCAGCTCACTTTCCAGTACAGCTATGTTGTCCTAGATCAGGGGTGCCCATAAGGTCGATCGCGATCTACCAGTGATCGCGATGTCCTCTCCTCCCGCTGGTGGGGCTTCTCTGGATCCCCGCTGCTCTCCCTATCTGTATGCAGCGGGGATCCGAGAAGAAGTGAAGGAACCGGCGGTGGGGGAGGGCGGAGGACGGGGCCGCTGTCACAGAACTAATGCCGAGCGGTGAGGAGAGAGAGACGCTCGGTCTGGATCTGACAGCCGGCGCCTCTCTCTCCCCTCACCGCTCTGCCTTAGTTCTGTGACAGCGGCTCCGCCCCCTCCCCCGTGGCTGAAGTGCTTCGTGTTGGATCCCCCGCTGCCTCTGCCCGGGAGAGCAGGGGGGATTCATGGGAGAAGCTGAGCCCCTGTGTGCGTGGCCGATCGGTACATATCAGTGATATGCACCGGTCCTCTGTGCAGGACAAACACTGGAGCGATCAGCTGATCACTCCAGTGTTTGTAAATAACTGGGGACACATAGTAATATGTGTCCCCAGTTATAAATGAACAGGATGTGATGTACATCACTTCCTGTTCATTCATGAGTATCTCAATGGGGAGAAGCACTCACTACAGAGGCTCCTCCCCATTCAGAAACTGCTTGATAGTAAAAAAGTTTCTTAATGAATGGGAAGCCTCTGTGGTTTCCATTCATTTAGAACAGAGGCTGCAGAAAAAGGGATTGAGGACTTTATGTCCTTTAATTTCTTTTTCTATTTTAAAAGGGAAATATCAGGGGTCTGTTTAGACCCCTAATCTTTACCAGAAGCCCCCCCAACAGTAAAAAATAAATAAATAATTAAATTAAAAAAAATTAAATGAAAAATAGTTTAAAAAATCCTGGAGGCAGGGTGCTGGGTGACATCACACGCCTGTTGTGGGGGGTGCTTTTTTTCTTGCCTCGGGTGCAAAAGGAGCTGGCTACAGCTATGCTTCCACGGTGCTCGTGCGGCTGCCGGCTGAATGTGTTAGACGCCGCAGATGGAAAGGGGCAGGACACCTCTCCCCATGTGCAACGTCGGCCACACGAGCACCATGGGAGGATAAGACCCGGGGCCTCTAGGACGCACTGGAATGTAAGCCGGCCGACTCACTCCCAGCGTTTAGGGGCGGGAGGTGGTGTAGGGTTGTATTGAAGTCAATGGCACCGCAGGCTTGCCCCCGCCCACTAATGTGCCTAGGTTCCGGGTGCAGGCAATCACACTGTGGGCGAGGGGCCTGCCTGGGGTGTCATTGACTTCACGCCCACTCCCGCCCCTGAATGCAGGTGTTTTTTCGTTGGTAGATCTCATTGAGCTTGTCCTTTGAAAAGTAGATCTCCAGACGAAAAATTGTGGGCGCCCCTGTCCTAGATTGTTCACTTCTACTGCCTTCTCCAAACTCTTCACCCTTTTGTGAATAACCCTGTAGATCTTTATTTCTACAATGCTTACAGAAAAGGGTGATACATTTGAATACAAATTGCCTTTTTAATTGATGTAATTATGTACATTGGCAACAGTAAGTACACCCTTGGCATCAAAGCTAGTATTGCCCCCTTTAGCAAAACTTACTTTGCGTAGGCATTTTTTAAAACTGCCCACCAGTCTCTGACAACAAATCGAAATTCCTTCAGTTGCAAGATGTTTGAGGATTTCCTTTCACGAACTGCCGTTCAAAATCCCCCAACAAAATTTCAATGGGGATCAAATCATGGCTTTAACTAGGGTAGTCCTTAACCCTTTATTACCTCTTTCTGAGGCATTCCATGGTTGATTTGATAGTGTGCTTCAGATCATTACCGAGTTGAAAGACTCTTTTGAAAATCTTCAATGTTAAGACAGATGGCCTCACATTCTTATCTAGCACACTTCGACATGATGCAGAATGTATAGTTGACTTGATGACTACAAGATAGGCCCTGAAACAGCAAAACAAACCTCAAACCATAACATTTTTACCACCATGCTTACCAGTTGTTATAAGGCTCTTCCCCTGAAATGCTGTCTTCGGTTTACTGCAAATATGTCTACTGTCACTGTGACCAAACAACTCTTTCTTTGATTGATCAGTCTTTAACACATAGTTCCAGGAGGCATATATTCAAAGGCAAACTGTAATCTTGCTCTAATGTCATTTAAAAAAAAATCTCTTGTCATACACATAGGCATCCATACCTTTCTTTCTGAGGGCCTTGGGTAGCTCTATTTATCTTGGCATGATGACACCACACATTTCAATAGCTAAGAGAACACCAGACCCTAGATGTCGGGGTTTAAATAAGACAGGTGCTACTTACATACTTCCTAAGGAGGTTCTAACCATTGGCACCCAATGTGGAAATCTGGATTCTTGATTTTGTTAATTTATATCTAGAAAATGATACACTGTCACTTTTATGTATCATTTGTTTAAGTATATCATCTTTATCTGTAAGCACTATTTGAATCCAGATCTAATATTTGCTTGTTTCAAATATGTTGAAAAGGTTGAAGTGACATTAAAGTCAAAATTCCCCCACCCCCCATGTTAATGTTAGCACTTGTCTCTTATTCCAATCTTCTTCTTCTTTCCTGATGTTTTCATCTGTCCCTCCAGCGGTGCGGCGGCTCTCCGATCCAGCGCTGACTCCTCTGTCTCTCCGATCCAGCGGTGTCTGCATGCGGGTGCACGCGTCCATACACTTACCTTGCGTCTCTGCTCGTCTCCCAGCCGAGAATCCAAACTGCGCATGCGCCCGCCCCAAGATGCTTTGCGGCCCCCTGAACAGTTTTGTTTTCTCCGGCGGGAACACGCAAAGAAAAAAAGGTAAGTTTAAACTGCTGTTTTAGCGGGTTTTTTCCCCCCAACTGTTTGCCTATATCTACTGCTTGGTAGCAGTAGATATAGGCAAAAAAAACCGGGAGGGTTTAGAACCCCTTTGAGTTTGGATGAGGTTTACTTACTTTTATGCATGACTGTATGCTTAGGGCAACCAGAAATCACACCTGTGCCCAGACTATAGACATTAAACTACTTACATATTCTTAACAAGCAGTAAAAGAGTTTCAAAACAAGTCATCCCTGACCTCTCTGTCTGCTTTTACTGTGAATTATTTTCTCTCAAAGATCACAACAAAGACTCTAGAGTCAGTTTCTAACAGCTTAAAAAAACAACTGCTATATGTCTACATTAGAGGGCTGGCAGCCTGCAAAGTTGCTGGTGCTACAAAAAGTAATAGGGAAAGAGCTAAGATTTTAATGTGTTATGAACTTTGAAAATTAATTTAGACACAATGCTTATAGATGCAGCAATGCATCAAGGTTTGTTTAAAAGTGATTTTACTGCTTTTTCACAATATGTGAATACTTCAGTGTGCATGATCTGGGCACAGGTTCACTTTCAAAAAAAGTGTTTTCCCTTTATTAATATTTTTACTAATTTAGACAAAGTAACATTTTAAAGCAAAGCTGCAGAAGGTGTTTTAAAATGGCACTGAATGCAGGTGGCAGTGACAAGTTGTGGTAGCTGTGTGTGCTGAATTTGCCAGTTTTCCATGATAGCTGGGGTAAAGGTGCTCATACACTGCACGATTCTCGTACGAGAATCGCGGGAAATCCTGCGATCGTACGATAATGGTGCAGTGTATGGAAGGCGTGCGACCGTTTCTATTGTACGGTCGCACTTCTTCCGTCGAACAAGCAGGCTGAAAAACCCACTGGGAATCGTACGATTCTCGGCGAGTTAGTGGCCAGCTTGTTCGACAACTGCCGAACGGGCCGGTGTGCACGTGCACACTTCCTGTTTGCAGTCATCGGAAGCCCGCCCCTCATTGCAGTCATCGCAAGCCCACCCCTCAGGGGGGCGGGCTTGCGATGATCGCGAGTATGATCTGCCTGTCCAAGATGGGCAGATCGTATGTTTTTTAAAGTACTTTACAACCCTCGCAAGACAGAAGTCTTGCGAGGGTTGTAAAGTGTATGGCCACCTTTAAGCTTCCTGCAACAGAGCACTCTGTAAAATCTCTATGTAGCATTATTTAACCATAAAACATCTGCATTGTGGTTAAAGGGCAACATCCTGTGATGTCATTTCTAATGCCCCTGGGATTTCTTGTGAGCTCTAGCATTCATGGGGAAGCAGAGCATGGCTGATCCAACTCTGCTCCCCCCCACCCCCTGAACAACAGATAACTGCAATAGTGATATATTGTGTATTATATAAGTGATCTCTGGTTGCAGATAAGCCTGGAGGGAACTGAATTCTGGAAGCTTTGCTAGACAGGCAGGGGGCAAAGGACTAGTCACCAGTATTGCCTGTGGTCTTACTGCAGCTGTTTTTTTACTCATTACTGACATAACATGGCTTGTTTTGCACTGTGTCTCTGTGTGGAGACTCAAGTAGTAAAGTATGTAACCAGTACACCATGGTAAAAAGGAGAATTATGAGGTGAGTGATTTCCACTCATCCTCATAGTTAGAGCCGACCGGTGACAAAGAAGCTGTCACATGTCGGCTCTATCCATCAGCACACAGGCAGAAACAAGCACCGATCCACTCACTTCCCGATCGTTTCCCTGCAGTGAGCGGTGACTGTCAGTCACCGCTCCCCGCAGGGATTCCCCTCCTCCCCTCTCCAATCCCCAGCTCTGAGTGCAGGAACGAACGGGGAGGGGGCGGGCAAAGCTGGCTCTGCCTCTAGATAGGCAGAGCCAGCTGTCACTCACGCAGCTGGGTGGATCTCGACAGTATTGTATGGATCCGCCCTGCCTGCGGCATTCTACTGAGTTTGGTCGAATGGAAAGTCACTTGCACTCAAGATGAATATCAAGTCAATCTCTTTATTGAGTGTAGTAGTTTCACATTTAAAAGCGATGTTTCGGAACCAAGTGATCCCTTCTTCAGGCAAACTGGTGTCTGAAGAAGGGAACACTTGGTTCCGAAGAGTCGCTTTGAAATGTCACACTACTACAGTTAATAAAGAGATTGACTTGATATTCATCTGGAGTGCAAGTGACTTTTCATTCAATTTTTGTAAATATTTGCATAAACACGTGTTTTTCAACAGGTTGCTAAGAGCCCTTAGAAATCCAGGATGTTGTGGCCACCCCACTGCTGCCCCCCAATGAGATGCTGCCTCAGGCTGCTTCATTATAGGGATGGCCCTGTTGTAATATATACTCACCACCACATAAGTCTTGCACCATCCCCACAGAGGACAGTCACAGCATGGGTTGGGAGGTTCCTCCTGCCCAGGTCAGGATTCAGAGTTTATTTCAGTCACCAATGCGACCTGGCAATTGTCCAGCTCTAGGCTTAAGCTGGCCATACACTGTGTGAATTTTGGTCAGTTTTTGATGATTAATTTGTTCAGGGGGTGGCCCTGTTGGCACTGTTCCATCTGCCATCCGTTGATCAGAAAATGGAAGGAGCTGGTCAGAGAAATGTTTAGGCAAATAGTGATGGCAGCCAATCAGCTTCCATCACTGTTCGAGTATTCTGGGAGTGGCGCACCCGCCAGTGCCAGAATACAATAGTATAGCTATTGTTTCGCGTGGATGGAGGAATCTGTTATATTTTTTTTAGTTCAGACCGCAGGTTGAATGAAAAAAACTTAACTGTGTAAGGCCAGCTTAAGTCAACCTTTTCCTTGCCAGAAAGATGTGCTGAAGGCTCTGGTAATCGGAGGCTACCACTATTGGACATAAATTAAAAGTTTAAGGCTCCAATCACACATAGTGGTAGCGTTTTCCTGCACGGTTTTTCGCACAGAAAACCACGCAGAACGAATCCGCGCAAACATTAACATACACACGGATTTCACACGTTTGCGGCTATTACTATAGCCGGAACGCACGGAATCTGCTCATTAAATCGCGCTTGGATATTTGGCAGGACGCACAATGTACATTGCAACGCTTTGTTTTTTATGTCTTTTATGTTTAGCGTGCTTCCGCGCGTATCCGTACGGCCAAATACGTGCGGAAAACCGATCATGTGTGCATGGAGCCTAAAGCTGGCCACACACCTTACAACCATCGCACGTCTTTCATCGTGCGATGGTTGTAAGGTAATTAAAAGCTTGTACAATCTGCCCATCTTAGACAGGCAGATCATACTTGCGATCATCGCAAGCCCGCCACGCTGAGGGGAGGGCTTCCAATGACGGCAATGCTGAGCGGGCAGTGTGCGCTTGCGCACACCGGCCCGTTCGGCATTTGTCTTCCAAGCACGCCACTAAAGGTGCCCATACAACTGGCGATTATCGTACGATCGTGCGATCGTATAATAATCGGTAGGTGTATGGAAGGCGTGCGACCGTTTCTACTGTAAGGTCGCACGTCTTTTGTCTCCCGAGCAGGCTTGAAAACCCGCGAAAACCTACGATTTTCAGCGGGTTAGTGGCTTTCTCGGGAGAAAAATGCCGCACGGGCCGGTGTACACAAGCGCACACTGCCCGCTCAGCATTGGAATCACCGGAAGCCCTCCCCTCAGCAGGGAGGGCTTGCGATGATCGCAAGTACAATCTGTCTTTCCAAGATGGGCAGGTCGTACGAGCTTTTAATGACCTTACAACCATCGCAGGATGAAAGTCGTGCGATGGTTGTTAGGTGTATGGGAACCTTAACCCGCCGAAAATCTCACGATTTTCGGCAGATTTTGCAGCGTGCTCGGAAGACAAAAGACGTGCGACCATATAGTAGAAACGGTCGCATGCCTTCCATACACCTATCGTACGATCGGCAGGTGTATCGGCACCTTTAGAGAACCATTTTAAGAGGTAGATACTATTTGCTGGCAGTTCACCTCTACAGACATTTGACATTAAAAGGAGGCTTCAACCAAACAAGCAGTTGTAATGCCGCACAGAAGAAGGCTTCTTTTTATCTATACACAAGCAGCGTGCTGTCTTGATGTACCATTAGAAGTATTTCAGTTAGTGGTGCAAATTGTTTTGGCTTTAAATATTTCAGCAGTAAAAATAAGTACCAGTAGATTGTTAACTAAATGTTTGCCTTTTATTGCAGAAATGTATTGCTTTTGTTCACTGCCAATTTTACCTTACTTAAATAATACTTAGAAACATAAAGACAATATTTGCATAAGGAACATATTCAAGAGCAAATTGAGGAAAATACAATTCACTTGAACTTTTAACAGAGTAAGCGGCACCTGCACACAGCTGTATCCCATCAGTCCTCAAAAAGTGTCACAGCCTGGGAGTCAGCAGCTGTTTCTATGTCATTGTATCATAGATTGTATTTTTATAGGAGACAGCGGGAATTAAAATGCTTAAATAAAATACTGGTGACTCAGTCTCCATGTTGTGAATTGTGTTCATGGAGTCATAATGGTGATGGAAAATCATAATGGAAAATTGTTCTGACATTTAATAGGTGTTTGTGTTGCCCATAGCAACCAATTTTAGTAAATTCCCTTCACTGTATTTAGAAATTTGCGTTCTGAATTTGCTGACCGTATATTTAAAGGACTTCTAAAGTCTCAGCATATACTATCCCGTTCTAACATCAGCATTGTAATAGGAATAGATACTAGAATTGTTTTTGATAATGCAATCAAAGCTTACTTGAAAAAGTCCTTTTTATGTAGTGTGTACTGCATTCTGTCTGCCCATGACTTTCAACAACGTCCCGGATTCCCAGTGTGCTTTGCTTCTCTTTGCCTGCTGCTTGATGTGACACAAACTTAATTTTTTCAAGACTACATATCCCATCATGCATTTCTTCCATCAAACAATGATGATATTACATTGTGGGAAGTTCAGATGTTGAGTTGTAATTCAGAAGGCAGGCTCTTTTAGAGTCGTGACACAAGCACATATTTACAGGGCTGAGTAAAGTTGTGCCAGTTCACTGAAGAATACATCATATGGGAATCTTCAATTAGAAGTGGGCTAGAACTTATGGAAATTCAAATACATATTTATTTTTGACCATAGATACCATTTAACTGCATTTAAAAAAATGGACACTTCTCTAGAAACACAACTATGCTATATTATTGTCCCATTATATCTTTCTTATGTTTTGCCAGTGTATACTGCCATATAATTATGGAATTATCATAAAAAACTGTTACATTTTGTATACATTTTTAAACTAGTCTTTGCATTGTTGTAACACCCCATGAACATGCTGTTACTCTTAAAGGCATGTATGCAGAAATAAGTAATAAATATAAACCAGAGTGGATTTTATTTGCACAGGGATATACTGTATTTGAATTTTAACACGTTATGTTACCAATACATTTTTGTGACTTTTAGGAGACTTGTCTTGGGTGCTATGGTAAGTTTCAGGTGCAAATGGTAGCAAATGTCCCTCTAATATATGCAATATATGGCAGAAATAAAAATATCACCGAAAGAATGAAATAACTGTGTCAGAGACCTCCAATTAAGGCTGCAATAATCTATCTTCAGGCTGCATGCTTGGTTGTTCTGGGCAGTGACTGCACTTGCAGAAAATGCATGTAAACATAAAAGTGATCTGGGAAGCATAAAAGTTGTTTAAACTTCCCAGATAACTTTTCCTGTGTTTATCACAGGTTCTCCGTGTGTATAAGGCCTTAATACCCTGTACAGTAGCACTCAGACGTGGGGTAGAAATGACTGCACTAGACTTCAGTCAGGTTCTGCACTAGTGCACATGTGCTTGCAGTGAACAAGCCAACAGGAGTAGTGATGAGCCTGGGCTTGGTGCGAACCTAGTTCACCTTGCAGCTATACGTCACAAAGGGACGGGGAATGCCTTTCATCACAATTGCCGCCACTGAATGGGCCGGGAGGTGGGGGTGGCAGTCACAGTTTCAAGCTTCACACCAGGAGGAGATAGAAGAGTGAGAAGCTTGGGTGTGTCCAAGCCCTAGTGCTCGAGCTGCCGGGGAAAGGGGGGCTCAGATCTGGTCTATACAGAAGAATGGGGTCCACAAGTGCAGGCTTTTTCAAGAAGACACATGCAGCGGTGAGAATGCCATGATGTGTTTTGCGCTCCTGGACTTAGTCATAATGAGTAGATACTGTAGAACAGGGGTAGCCAAACTCCGGCCCTCCAGCTGTGGTGGAACTTCAAATCCCATGAGGCATTGCAAGATTCTCACAGCCACAGACATGACTCCCAGAGACGGATGCATCATGCGATTTGTAGTTTCACCACAGCTAGAGGGCCGGAGTTTGACTACCCCTGCTGTAGAATTAAGTGTGCCAAGGTGTCCTCCACTGTATATCTCTACTTAAATAAACCTCCCATTTACCTTATTGCACTCGTGGACTCTGTTTACCTTTATGTTTACTCAGCCCAGCATAACAGTGGAGTCAAGGCAATCTGAGGGGTTGAATTCATGCTGTTTCCCCCAGGGGCAGCAGTCTTTTCTCTGCACACTGCCTGGCAGTGATGAGCCTGGGCTTGGTGCAAACCCAGTTCACCCAAGCCCACTCAAAATTGTTACTGCCTCCCGCTTCTTCCAGCCCAATCAGTTGCGGAGAGGCCCCTTTGTGGAGTATAGCTGTGGGGCAGGGAATGCTGCCACTGCATCTATCACCGCTGATTGGGCCAGGAGGTGAGAAGTGGCGGTCACATTTTTGAGCGTGCTTGGGCAAACTCAGTGAACTGGGTTCGCACCAAGCCCAGGCTCATCTCTAATCACAAGACCACAGAGAATTACAAATTTTATGGGGGGTAAAACGTTCCCATATATGCAGCTAATCTTTGCGTTTAGCTCTATGTTTGCAGTTTGGTTAGTCCTTTTTTTTTAGGGGGGGATTTAAATTTTTGCAGAAGAGAACATGAACTGAAGCTTGCAACATTCTCAATATGTGTAAATAGTTGTTACTTTAATGTTACAGATTTATGGTAGTAAATACAGTAGCACTACACACTATACATTAGCTGTTGTAATCAATGTGCTCACCACAATAAAAAAAACACACCAATTGTCTGATGTTTTATGGTGGAAAGACACTCGTTGTCTCCTGGATTGCTGCAGTGGCAGGGGATACTAGTCAGAGCTATAGGTACCACTTGTCATGATTCAGTAAATGCAAAGGAAATACTTAAAATAGTGTTAAAATAGTTCACCTTCGTGCTGCTGAAAATGTTTTAAAGGGAATCTGTCCTCAAACAAAATGCCTTTGATTGAAGAAGTCATTCTCTCTTACCTGAACTTTATATTAGCTTGAGGGCATGAATACTATTCACGGTGCAGATGGATAGATTCAGTGTCCCTGAACTAGTATGCCAACTGGGAGTAATTGTCTATAGTCTTTCACTATTCATTTGTACAGAGTTTGACATTTTTAGATATCCATGCAATCCGATAAAACTGATCATTTTCAATTAACCAATGTTACCGAGTCTATTCTAGATATATGGGTACAATAAAACTAAAGCTCACACTATAGATGCTTATGCTATGTTTGTTTAACTAATATAAAAGATTAAATAAAATATATTACCGTTATAACATTATACATTTTCTTACCTGTTAATCGACTGTATTTACCAAGTTTGATGCATACATAAATTGGAGATCCTGCAAAACAAGAAAAGTGCAAGGTCAAACAGAGATCATATATACATGTTAAAGCTTCATACGATGCCCAGGTTCTCTCTGTTGCTTCTGAAGGCAGTGTAGACCAGTGAGGCAGACAGTGAAAGCTAGTAGAAATCTAAACTTTCCCTTTGCATGTATCCAAACTCTCAGAAATTATTAATTAGATGAAACATTTGCTCAGAAAAACAAAGCAGATTGTGAAGTCTTAACTGCTTAATATAAAACATATCAAAGAGAAGGACTTGCATTAGGATGCAGAAGACTTTTCAGCAAGCATAGCTCCTCCACTCAATGAAGGTCTGCACTGTTGGCATTGGGACAGGTAAGGATTATTTTTTTTTTTGTCAGAAGTAGTCGCTAATCCTGTATCTTTCTCTCTAACCAATCCCCTGGCCAACTGCCTACAGAAATCAATGACTTTGACAAGAGGCAAGATGGCAGCACCCATTGGAAGAATAACTGTATCTCCGGAGACAGGTTGGAGCAGAGTTTGGTTCAATGAATGTGCACCGGTGAGTTGCTAATAAGCTAATCAGTTCATATTTTGCAGTGGTTTCCATGGAAAGGGTTATTTAAATATGGAATTGATGCCACATTTTGATTACATTAGCTATTCACGGAACGAACTGTGTCCACTGTCAAAGTGAAATGCCACTTTCTAAAGAACCCCAATTTGGTTCTCTGTAAATTCTGACTAGTGCAAAACAATTCACCCGTCTCTTTTTAGAACAATTTCATAGAGAGCAGTAACAATTCACATTTTGAGTACTTTCTGGAGTCACCGGAAACCCAGCCCACCCAGCTTCTTTTTTGTAGACCCAGTGCATCACATATTAGCACATAAATATATAATAAATGCTTTAATTGCTGTGTCACAGGAGAGTCTCACACATATGTATAAATCTCAGAACAATGTTTTAAGAAATGAAACATTTCCATTACATATGCTTTTGTGCACACTGAAAATAGACAGAGAGAGCTAACAATTTGTCTGCACCTGTCTTAAAGAAGAATTTTATTAATTAGTCTGTAAATCATAGGGGTCAGGGGTGTGTAATGCAGAGCAGAAGTACATAATGTACAGAGTGTTGTGGTCAGGAGTATGTAACATACAGAGTTTCAGGTATAGGAGTACATAATGCACAGAGTGCGGGGGTTAGTAGTACGTAATGCACAAAACTCAGGATTTGAGATGTGTAATGCACCGTGTGCAGGTGTCAGAAATGTGTAACTTAGAGTGCAGGGGTCAGATGTGTGTCACACACAGATTGTGGCGGTCAGGGGTATGTGACACACAGAGTGTAGGGGTCAGGAGTAAGTTACACAAAGAGTGCAGGGAAATTGCCTTTCCCACTTTCTCCACTCAGCAAAATTTCCCCCCTCCCACAAAAAATATTCAGCACTAATCTACACTCTCACCCCACCAAGCACAAACTCCCTCTGCAAGCCAAAATTTTACCCCCAAAAAGTGCAAAAATTCTCTCAGTACAAATCTCCTCCGCTGAAATCCCCCCTGCACAAATCTTTACACTCCCCTTAAATCCCTTTTCCTTACAGGCAGTGTGGTGAGTAAAAATGCCATCTGCTGCTGTAGCTCCTTCAGTAAACCAACCCCAGAAGCACTGGCGGAACTACCAGGGTGTCGCAGCGGTCGCAATTGCGACTGGGCCCCCCGAATGGGGGGGCCGTCACCCAGTGGCATAACATGCGGGGGCCCGTGGCCCAGTGAGATTCGGTCCGGCGCCAGCAATAACCCTGTCCCCTCCGTCCTCCCCCCCTCTCAGTATATTTTTAAGTAGGGATACACCAGTGCCAATACTATGCATTCTCACGAGTACTCACACTCGTGAAAATGCCCCGATACTAAACGCAGATACCGGTGTTCTGTCGAGAACGCCGACGTAGTCGAATTTGCCGACCTCAGCTTCTGCGCTTGCGCACAGACCAATATTATTGAGGAGACCAGGATTTATTCACAAAGTATTTTGTTTAAATCGTTAATTGTGACCGTTAATAATATTCCATCCTTCATTTACTGCCATGGACGGTAAACAGTGTGTGAGCTGGATGTACTATGGTGTCACTATAAGTCGGCGGTCTAGCAAGATCTAAGCATGAAACAACCTTGTGTCTTATTCTTTGAATGTTTTGCTAAGCTCTACTAGCCTCTGTTTCAGTAGGCCCCTGGCCCAGTAAGAGACAGAGGGAAACAAGATGTTAATGAAAACAATAATGCTGCTTGATTTTGTATAGAATGCAATATAAGGACAAGGTGGATAAGGAAAAGGGGCTGGCAGTAATATGCACCCCCATGTACCAGTCATTTTATTCTCAGTCAGTAGCAACATAGATTAACACAGCGTTGTCTTTCTTACATTTACATCTTATTTAATTACTGACCTGAAATAATAGAAGAGATAGAACAAGCTGTTTATGCAGTAAACAAGTGAAGCATATGCATGATGTACATGAGAAGAAGATATACAGGGCTATTCACTAACTGGTGAAGAGTTTGGAGAAGGTAGGAGAAGTGAACAATCTAGGACGACATAGCTGAACTAAAAAGTGAGCTGAATTGGATAATTTTTCCAAATCAGCCATTTTGGCCTAGGTTGTTCACTTCTCCTGCCTTCTCCAAACTCTTCACCCGTTAGTGAATAGCCCTGATAGTGTGTATATTTAAAGTGGATGTGTTTTATTTCAAAGGAACCTGTTAGGATAGATGGCTAAGCTGCCATCATCTTTATTCTTTCTTTTCTATTTCATGAGCTACAGGCCAAGAAGAAGTACATACACAACCATCATCAGAATAAAGCCCCCACAGGTATATCTACATGTACAAGTGTACACCATGATACCATCTAGTTGTAGGCTTCTAGACTCAATATTCATGAGCACTAAATATTACCATGCAGCAAAAAAATGCTTTATGTCCCAAACATGAGAGGGATTGATGCTGCAGGTTTGTCAGTGGGTTCCTTTAATACACACTTTCTTGCTACTGTATGAAATAGCAAGGTGTGTGTCACTCCATGTAATTTAGCAGGTGAGAAAGTCCTTTTCATAATGTCGTCTCCTGTTCTCCTGGC
This sequence comes from Nanorana parkeri, assembly GCF_000935625.1. NCBI lineage: Eukaryota > Metazoa > Chordata > Amphibia > Anura > Dicroglossidae > Nanorana > Nanorana parkeri. The sequence goes on from NW_017309425.1 coordinate 29,324, forward strand.
TTATACATTCTTAGGTATTACATTGTTGATCAGAATAAGCTGGTATTTGGGTGGGTTAAGGTGAGATACCGAGAGAGCAGTCCTATGAAACATCATCCAGCTCTACCTAAGCCACATTGCTCCCTTGTCCTCTTCTCTGTCCCTTTGTTATATAATCACTTTAGTCATTGTGAAATATGTCACACGTAATTGACTTTGGCTTTTGGTAATGAAGTTTAATACCACGAACAAATTAGGGAAAACACAGACTGTACTGAAAATGTGTCCTTAGGACATGCATCACATCCTGACTCTTCTAATTAGCTTGTATTTCCAAGTCACGAACTAAACATAAAGGAAGTCTTTGGGAATTTATAAAACATGTATGACTCTTTTGGTTTTATTTCAATTTGTAGAAAAGGTCTGCTGTATATAAATTATGCAGATTTATGTTAATAAAACGACAAGCAAAGGAGTTGCTTCCTGAAACGGTCAATGCATCCTGTGTCCTAGCAAAGCTATTTTTGTTTAAGTGCTATAATAGATGTCCTCTGATCCAGGATGACCTTTAATTCTCTGCGACATCTCCTCTTAAGAGACTGTGTAATGACGTGATTGAGAGTATTCACACCTGACCAACCTGACAGTGATAATAGCTTCCTCATTTACTCTGTTTATTTAAGATCCAGTCCTGGCTTATAGGACATTTATGGTAGTTTTGTAGGTTTTTTTTTCTGTATTATGGTTGGTACTAAAAAATAACATTTACATTTTTTTTTTATTTGAATACATTTTAAAGAGGAACTTTCACCTCTTAACACATACTATAAATCCCCTGTGCATGAAGCTCTGCATGCTGATCCCTAAACATCTAAATATCAGATTTGTTTGTTTAACATAAGCTTTATTTCTTTTACTTCCCAGTGGTTTTCAATAGGCGTGGATGAGGTAATCAGAGCCTCACATCTGCCCCCTGCAAAGGCTACATCACCAGTTCCTTCCAGGGAAATTTGGTAGTTAAATTTGTGAGATCTGTGTAGAAAAAAGATACATAATTGGGTTTATTCCCAAGATCTTTTGGGATTTCTCAAATCTCATGAGATCTTAGGTAAAAGCCCATTCATTTTTTTTGTACACAGATCTTACACTGACGTCATTGGCTGGCTGGCAGTGAAAATGTGAACGAAGAAGCAAGTCACTGTTGACCTCTACCAGTCAAGATGACAGCAAGGGTTTGGAGGAAGGAGGAGGAGAAGAGCATGTGGCTGTATACAGACAAAGGTGGCAAGTAATGATCATTGCATGAGTTTATTTTGCATTTGTTATAATGGTAATGGCGGCAAAATGAGGGGGAAGGTCCACTATAATGGGTTTATTTATCAATGTATTCACCCAAGATTCACACATTTTCTAATTGAGTCTTATCTGAAAAATAGGCGTATCTTGGGTCAATGCTGCATAAATTTGGGGTGAAAACATTGATAAATATTTTATATAGGTGTGGTACTCCAGGCTCCTTTTCACATGTTTGCCAGACTAGTCTGATCTGTTTGCTGAATAAAGGCTATTGTTTACAGAGCTCAATATCTCAAGCGCCAATGAATGAGTCAAAGATCATTCTTGCCTGCTCTGTTCAGACAGGTGCTACAGATTTTCAATCAGAGGGAGATTTTTCTGTGTTTTCTTTGGAAAAAATATAATGCTTTGTGAATCATGCATCACATGTGCATCTTGCAATACATTTTTAATTGTAAAACATATTTTTTTTTTTAAATAGCAAAAAATCAATCAGAAATAAAATATGAGTTTAAAAACATGTAAAAAATGTGGAAAATGTAACTGCCAATAACCATTATAGTTCCTCTAACTGCTCTCTCTCATATCGCCTCCATAAAACAAGCCTGGTGTTTTGCTCTAATGTCCAGGTCCATATTCCCTCCCTCTACAAGCTCCTACTAAACACATGCTGTATCCATTTTTTATTCACCCTTTCCCCTGCGTCATCACACATCTCTGAGATTCCAGTGCCTTTTATGTCCCCCTCACTCCACCCCCAGCTCCAATCTAATACCGCCACCACCACCATCAGGTCTTGTCTACCATGCCCCTTCTCCATCAGTACCCATACCCTGCCCCTCCCACCTTCATCAGCTCCCATCCACCCATCATCTGCTTTGGTTTCCCCCATTCCATCAGCTTTTGTTTTCTTGCCTTGAAGTGACTGTACACACTGTAAGAACACTTGTTTAAGTCTAATCGTAGGTGTGAAAAATTGAACCATTTGCAGGCATGACATGACTACATTCAATCAATTTTCATGATCAAATTGAATAACAAGTGATTGGACACACCAGAAACATTTCAGTTGTTTGAGGTTGTAGCGTGTGTGAAACATCTTATATATTTTTAGGGAAAAAACTTTGAAAATGTGGTTTCCGTATGGAAACCATACTACTTGTTATGTGCTGTGGCAAGACATAAAATACCCTGTGTCGCAGGATGTTGACCATACAACGCAACGGCCCCAGTTCCCAGTGGTCCGATGCCCCCTGTGCTCAACTGCATTCAACAGTGCTGCTCAAGGAGCATGAGTGCCATTTACTGTTCCCACCTAGAATGGTCCAGCATTCATCTACTCCTCTAGGTGCCTTTATTTCTTGCTAAAGTGAAAGACTCACTTTAATGATAGCTTACTCTATGTTACTTTTTAATGCAAAGCAGAAAAATTCATATGAGTAGCATTTAAAGTTAGTTGTGGAAGTGTTATGATAATAAACAATCTCTTCCCCTGAGCTGTGGATTCCATATTATCAAATATTTTAAAATACATTCACGGCTTGGTTATGCATTTATAATGAATCTCCCGCATTAAAGGATTACAGAGATTATCCTAGTAACAATCTCTTTCTTCAGAATCTTGTACTGAACATTATACACTGTTATGCTATTTTCACCACACTATTTTATAAAAGCTGTTCTTGGTGTTCATTTCAATTAAAAAAATTGTAAGATGCTGTCCCTATGATCATCATCACTTTAATTTCTGATCTACTTACCCTATGGGGGATCGCAGAGACAGCTGGCTAAGCAGGAAAGCTGACACTGGCCTTTGCATAGACATAGACTATTCCTAGGAGATTCCAATGCATTCTCATGCCATGTAAAGAAATATCATTCCTCTGGTAAGTTTTGGATCCGCCTTTGAGTTGGATGTACCAGAAAAGCTTTAGTGGGAACTTCATCAGAAACCAACCAGCTGAGCTTGGGCTGTCACAGATGTGCCAGGGTTGTAGGAAGATAATCATAGACAAGTTTATTTCACAATTTGTGTTTTGCTACAATTCTGTCTTGAGATCTATTTAGATTCATGGGATAAGTGGCAAAAGTGTAGTATTCTATGGCTTGAGAATCAGGTGAATAAATGACCCATAAATAATTCAGGCTGCATGAGTATCCCTCAGAACTGTTTTGCAGATCTAAATATAGATACTAATGGGTGCATTTAGGGTTTTGTAGAACCTAACTATAAAGATATCTTATTTTGGTCTGGTAAATATACAATCAAAGGTGTTTTGCTATATCTGTTGTTCTTGCTAGAAGTCCAGTGAGCTCATAACTTCCTGTAGTGAGTTGACAATGCAGTGCCTCTACTGCACTGAAATCCTTTGCAACCCCAGAACACCTTTCCCCCCAATATTATGGTGCTGAGGACTAAGAAAGGTGTTGTTTAGTAGGGACACACTTTACACTTCCAGTCAGAGGGTGACAATGCTACTCCTCTGTATGTCTGTGAAGGTTCTCATTCATCCAGGTCATGGTATATCTGTAAAAAATAAGTCAAGGCAACTGGACTTGCTGTATTTGTTTTGAAGATGTTTCATTGGTCATCCAACCAGCTTTCTCAATTCAGAATGCCTTGTACAAAATTATCTGGGAATAAATATGGTGAATGTTGCTCCAATCCACGTAATCTGTGATTTGCAACCAGGTGTTGATTGCATTTGCATAATTGGAGTTAGGAGCATGGGCGTATCTGCCGCAAGGCAAACAAGGCGTTTGCCTTGGGCGGCATTTTCCTGGGGGGCAATGCCGGGCGAGGCGAGCCGGGCTGCACAGAATTCAGCAGCTTCGGCTGCCTCATTAAGACGAGGAGGAGGCAGCGGCGAGGAGGTGGGTCCCCAGTCCCCGAGTCTTTGGTTGTCGGCTTAGGCAGAGGAGGCGGGTCCCTAGTCCCCGCGTCTTTGGTTGTCGGCTTGGGCAGAGGAGGCGGGTCCCCGCGTCTTTGGTTGTCAGCTTGGGCAGAGTAGGAGGGTCCCCGTAGATCTGGTCTGGCGGCTTGAGAGGAGGAGGCGGGTCCCTGGAGCTCCGGTCGGAAGCCGGTGTGACGCGGTCGTGCATTCGAACATAATGTATCTGACCTTGTGCTTAGTGCTTGTACTGCACATGTGAAGGGGAGTGGGGTGATTCGCAGACAGTAATATAACTACAGGAGTGTTTAAATCAGATCTGGCTGATTTTAACACTCATGTAGTTATGTAATAGGCTGTGAATCACCCCACTCCCCTCCACATGTACAGTACAAGCACTATGCTGTGAGAAATGTCTCTGCAGTCACAAAGTTGGATACATTATGTTGGAATGCCTGACCGGGTCACCGAAAATGACACGGTCACTCATTCCACCACAGTCACAACATCTGACAGAACACCGGGTCCCCTAAGCACCGGTCGGGCGGAGAAGGCCTGGTCCCCTAAGCGTCGGTCGGGCAGCGGAGGCGGCCAGGTCCCCTAAGTGCCGGTCAGGCGGCAGAGAAAGCCAGGTCCCCTAAGCGCCGGTCGGGTGGTGGAGAAGGCCAGGTCCCCTAAGCGCCGGTCGGGCGGTGGAGAAGGCCGGGTCCCCGAAGCGTTGGTCCGACGGTGGAGGAGGCTGAGTGTCTGAAGGGTCGGTCCTGTGGTGGAGGAGGCCGGGTCCCTAAAGCATCGGTCCAGTCATGGAGAGGCCGGAGACCAAGCAGCACTGGTTCAGCGGTGGGGGAGGCCAAGTCCAGCAGCGGGAGGCTCGAGCTGACAGCAGATGTCATCAGGAGGCAGACTGGGGAGCTGCAGGTAAGAGGATCACACTGTGCTGGTAATGGGACCCTTTAGAGCCCAGCATAGATTCTGTACAGCCCACCTAAGAGTCTTAGGGGGCCCTTGCAGGGTCTATGGTGGGTTCTGCAGGGTCTCGGGGGCTGTGCTGGATCTTTGGTTGGGTCTAGGGGGGCTTTGTAGGATCTGTGGTGGGCTCTGCGTGGTCTATGGTGGGCTCTGCAGGGTCTCAGATAGGCTTGGCAGCCTGAGACCCTGCAGAGCCCACCAGAGATCCTTCACAGCCCACCTGAGACCCCCTAGAGCCCACCACAGACCCTGCAGAGCCCATCATAGACCCCGCACTGCCCACAATAGATCCAGTAGAACCTACCTGAGACCCTGCAGAGCCCACCAGAGATCCTTCACAGCCCACCTGAGACCCCCTAGAGCCCACCACAGACCCTGCAGAGCCCATCATAGACCCCGCACTGCCCACAATAGATCCAGTAGAACCTACCTGAGACCCTGCAGAGCCCACCAGAGATCCTTCACAGCCCACCTGAGACCCCCTAGAGCCCACCACAGACCCTGCAGAGCCCATCATAGACCCCGCACTGCCCACAATAGATCCAGTAGAACCTACCTGAGACCCTGCAGAGCCCACCAGAGATCCTTCACAGCCCACCTGAGACCCCCTAGAGCCCACCACAGACCCTGCAGAGCCCATCTGAGACCACAGCAGTGTGGGGTACATTTAGTGGGGTGGGGGGGGCACCCGAGTTTTGTCTTGCCTAGGGCAGCCCCAAACCAGAATACACCACTGGTTAGGAGGTATTAATAACCTGCCCAGAGAGAGGTGTTAATAGAGTATTGTATGTGGCAGACAATAGATGTGTCACCCCCCATACAAAACTTTTGGGTATCCAGAAAGAAGAGGAAAGAATGCCAAGAGTACCAGTGAGGGTGAAAAGCATGACAAATGGAAGAATTTGGTCATCCCATATGTGGCTGGGATGTCAGAGAAACTCAGAAGTGTTTTTAAAAAACATCACATCCCTGTCTGCTTTAAACCCAGCAATACACTGAGGCAACAACTGGTTCACCCAAAAGACCCAACACAAGATGAACAGCATTGTGTATGCAGTCCAGTGCAGTGAGGGGTGCTCAGAATTGTATGTGGGCTAAACAAAACCTCAGCTACACCAGCATATGGCACAGCATAGAAGAGCCAAACCCTCTGGTCGGGATTCGGCAGTGTACCTACATCTAAAGGAAAAAGGTCACTCCTTTGAAGATACAATTATGCAAATGAAATTAACACCTGGTTGCGACTGACAGATTATGTGGATTGTAGCAACATTCATCATTTTTTCCCCAATTTTTGTACAAGTCATTAGAAATTGAGAAAGCTGGTTGGATGACCAGTGTAACGTCTTCAAAAAAAACCCAGCAAGTCCAGGTGCCTTGACTTATTTTTTACAGATACTCCTCTATAGATACAGTCCAGTGAGTGAACATTGTCACTCTAGGACAGGTGGAGTGCAGAATGCTACTGGCCATATCACCAGGTAAAAAAAAGAAAAACAAGAAGCCTAATGCAGCCAACAAGTGTGAAGTCTGTTAAGGTGCAATATAATAACTTTTTATCCTTCTGTTTAGATGTACAGTACTTTGATATATATTTTTATTCATCTCCACTATAAGGATTACTAAATCAAATAGTATGCTGTGCCTATCCAGCCTATATGGTATTGATGTAGAGATCTGTTCTAAAGAGGTAGCAATCATGTTCAGTCCATTAAGGCCTTAGGGACCGCTGCAATCTCTTGCTTTTACATGCTGTGCTGCTGATCACTAATACTCTCTTCCTTTTGTAAAGCATTACCTTTTTATTTAATAGCAGCCTGAGGGTTTCATGGTAGCTAGTGTTCATTACATGCTGAGAGCTCTTGTTATTTCTTTTATTTCTTTTATCTTTTTTTGTCTTGGCAAAAAACTGGTGCTTAGAGGTTTTGCTGTTAAGATCATTTGTTTTCATGATTTTTTCCATCCCCTCTGAAAGAAATGCATTTACTGAGTCTATGTTAACCACTTGCTGACCGGGGTGTTAAACCTCCTTCCTGTCCAGGCCATTTTCCAGTTTTCAGCGCTGCAGTACTTTGACTATCATTTATTTCGTCATACAACGCTGTACTGGAATTACTTTTATAAAGTTTTTTGTGGACAGATAGAGCTTTCTTTTGGAGGTATTTAATCACCACTGGGGTTTAAATTTTTTTTACTAAAAGCCCCCCTATGTGATAGCCAGAAAACAATGACAGGTCCTCTTTATGGAGACATCAGGGGTCTCTAATGCCACCTGGGTCCCCCTTAGAAGCTGCTGAAGCAGAGATCTGCTTCACCAGCTTCTTCTCTGGTTAAAGCAGCCAGAGAAATGATAGCTAAAGGCAGAAGTGATGTAATAGATACCACTCCCGCCTTTAGAGAGAGAAGGAGGAGAGACAGCGGTGGGGAATGCTGATCTCTCCTCCTTCTCAGTACAGAGAGCCGCTGTGCCAGTGTTCTCGGTCCCGTTCACCGCAGGGGGCAACCGGCAGCGGCAGCAGAGAGACAGGGGGGCAGCACTGTGTATCCTCATACAAGCGATCGGCTGGCTATATTCATATCTGTGGTTTTGGTTCTCATTCATCCACTAGACATGCCGCTGCTTCTGTCAAAGGATTATCTGCACACATATGAAAGTTAAAAAGAAGACTTATTAAGAATATACATTGAGCAACTGTGGCTGCATTTGTTTTCTTTTTTCCTGTCTCTGGGTGGCTTCATTTCCCCCTTCCATTATTTTATTGTTCATCTCCAAACAAAATGTATTCTCAAGTGAATTGTCTTTTAAATGTCATCAGTCCAATAAAGGCTTTTACATACAAAAACTTTGGGGTCTATCAATAAAAAAACCACAAAAAAAAAAACATATCTTATTTGTCCAGTGAAACCGCAGACACATTTGTTCCCCGTGAGTTGTTGTGAGAATGGGGCAAATATAAATGTTCTTAATGTCATTTATCTTCTGGTTGAATGTTCTTCAAGAGGTTCATTGCCAAAGTGCCTCTGTACATGATGAATATGCTAGTAGCCTTTTCTGCTTGTTACCTACATCATGTCAGACTGAACTTCTAACTATTCTCTAAATAATATAGTGAAATGCATGGATTTAAGGAGTCCTTTTTGCAAATCACGTTTGTTCTTTGTAACAATACTTTATTTCCCTTAATCACTAGAAAACAGAGATGGGCAGCATGAGGTTGGCTGACTGCACACATGACCAAATTTGTGTCTGTTAGTGAGTGCCTTCTGGAATTGTTCAATGTAAACAGGGCCCTAGAAAGATGTACACAGCTTCTGATAAAACAGTTTAAACCTTAAAAGTAGTATTAAGCTCTAAAACGTTTTTCAGTAATGAATTCAGGTCAAACAAATATACATTGCCCAGCAAAGTATGCTCAAGCACTTACAGTCGTCATGTTTCCAAACAGCTGGCTCCAGCTCAAAGATCACAAGGGACAGAGCAGTCTCCAGCAGCTGTCCATCTACTAGCTTGGAGGAGGGAGCAGGAAAAAATCTTGCCTTGCTGTGCTGAAGTGTTTATGGAGACACACACAGCTTACTAGCACATACAAGGGGGCTCCATAGGACCATGCAAGGTACTTCAGGGACCAGTACATTATGCAGGAAACTAACATTTTTAAACAGCAAGGAGCAACATCCATTGTAAGTGACTTAATCCGCATTTGACATTTGAAATGGCTTAAAACCCTTTTGACTTTAACATCACTTGTAATTTTAGAGGAATAGATGGTCCTCTTGCAACATCTATGCCACAGTCTAAATAGTTCCTACTTTCTCCACAACACGTATCATCTAGCTGGCCCCCACATTGGCCACGGCACACACCATACTCCTGGTCTCTACAATTTCCATAGCACATAAAGTCCAACAAAATCATAGGTTTGAAAATGACTTGCAAGCAAACTGAGTAAAGTTATTACTGAGTATCATTGTGGGTTGAAACTTGACTGTAGGTTACATCATACACAACTGTGCAATCATCACTTTACCCCTAGAGATTTACAAGCTCATTATGAGCAGTTCAGTAATAGCTGTTGGGCTCCCCATGGAGGGAGCACTGCAGAAGAAACAGTAATGTGGAGATTGAGGCAGATGGAGAAATTCTAGTATGACTGTATGTAATCAACATTTATTGTACAGTGTATCACACTGTGTTTCGCTTTCCCATCTGCTTCCTGGGCTCTGCCATTGCTCAATTTCTATTTTGCGCATTACATGACAATAAATGTTATGCTGACAAAATAAGTCATGTGTAAACTCACAGTGTAAAAACATTATAGTCATGCTAGACGAAATAGCCATAAAACCTGGAAATGTGTCTCATGGGCTGGGAAAGCCCCTAGAGAACGGAGAGGACATGATCACAGTTGTGTTTTTTTTCACCTTTCACTATGTTCAATCCTTATGCACTTACCAAGCGGCTAAATTCTTTCACAAACTTTCCTTTTACATTCTGCGCCTGTAGGCAAGGCCGTCTTTACTACGGTCTACAGTGCAAAAGGGGCAGCTGTCCCGGGCCCCATAATTTACAGGGGCCCACAACAGCTGTCCCTTTACTCCCAGCGACAGGCACAAAAAGAGCCGGTGGGGAGACAGACCCGCTATCCATTCCCAGTAGCAGCCAGCTTGTGTATAGTGACAGGCTGTCAGTGTGTGTGTCCCCTGCTGCAATCCCCTCCCCTGAAACCTGTCACATACATCAGGCACAGAGGAGAAGGAGGGGAAGGGCACAGCCAGGCACAGGGCAACGTAAGATGGGTAAATCTGATTTTTTTTTAAACAAATAGTTTATTATCCTTATTTGCACATATCTGTCTTTAGCTGTTCATGGACAGTACATTTTAGCACTTGCACACATGCTGGGACTGGGAGCAGAACTGGACCAGGAAGAATCTGGACTGTATTGCATTTACACTGCATATCACTAAACACTTGCTGCAGGGTGTATTCAGTATACCTTGCAGCAAGTGTCCAGTGATATGCAGTGATATGCAGTGTAATTGCAAAACATATTTTACTAATATATCCATGATTTGGCTACATGTAAATCATACAAATAGATTATTACTGTATGATTTATCAAGTAGCGCAGAACAAATATACCAGTATGTGGTTATATTAGCAAAATCTGTATTGCATCTGCATTAAACATTCCTACCAGACCTAGAGGGTCTGCTATGAATTGGGGGGAAACCTCACGCTTTTTTTTTTTCATCCTCTGCAGACTGTAAAAAATTTAAAAAAATCATTTTGCTGCAACAGAATTCGTCCAATAACGAATTTCGTTGCGTCAAAATGACATTAGGGGAACAAAAAAGGGAAAAAAAAAAAAACTTTACACATTACTCAACTTGCCCTGGATTTGAACCTGGGACCTAAGCAATGACAAGCCTGTCCTTTAACCACTACTCTATAGCCTCTGTACTTTAAGTATAGATGTGTTGTAGAGGTAAAATGTTGTCATTTTTTCCCCCTAATGTCATTTTGCTGCAACGAAATTCGTCCAATAACGAATTTCGGGAAATCGGGAATTTCGGATTCGTTTGCATTCGTCTTAGCTGTAATTCGGAAATTCGGATGCATCCGAATCTCCGAATTTCCGAAAATTCGTCCGAAACGAATTTCGGAACGAACCGAATCGCACATGTCTACTACTTGATAAATCATACAATAAGACTTTTAATTTAAATCATATTGTATGATTTAACAAGACGTTCAGGACAAATGTACCAGTATATGCTTAAATTAGTAATTGAATTTACATTATATGTAACTGAACACTTGTGGCATAGTGCATTACATTTTCAACATATGCATTCTACCTATAATATGGACATATGAGTCAAAAATTTATATTGTAGAGTCCATTGCATTGCAGAGTCCTGTGTACAATGCATGGCATAATCCTGAGTCCATTGCGGTGCAGAATTTTGAGTCAATTGCGGTGCAGAATTCTGAGTCCATTGCGGTGCAGAATTCTGAGTCCATTGCGGTGCAGAATTCTGAGTCCATTGCGGTGCAGAATTCTGAGTCCATTGCGGTGCAGAATTCTGAGTCCATTGCGGTGCAGAGTGATGAGTCCATTGCGGTGCAGAGTGCTGAGTCCATTGCGGTGCAGAGTGCTGAGTCCATTGCGGTGCAGAGTCCTGAGTCCATTGCGGTGCAGAGTCCTGAGTCCATTGCGGTGCAGAGTCCTGAGTCCATTGCGGTGCAGAGTCCTGAGTCCATTGCGGTGCAGAGTCCTGAGTCCATTGCGGTGCAGAGTCCTGAGTCCATTGCGGTGCAGAGTCCTGAGTCCATTGCGGTGCAGAGTCCTGAGTCCATTGCGGTGCAGAGTCCTGAGTCCATTGCGGTGCAGAGTCCTGAGTCCATTGCGGTGCAGAGTCCTGAGTCCATTGCGGTGCAGAGTCCTGAGTCCATTGCGGTGCAGAGTCCTGAGTCCATTGCGGTGCAGAGTCCTGAGTCCATTGCGGTGCAGAGTCCTGAGTCCATTGCGGTGCAGAGTCCTGAGTCCATTGCGGTGCAGAGTCCTGAGTCCATTGCGGTGCAGAGTCCTGAGTCCATTGCGGTGCAGAGTCCTGAGTCCATTGCGGTGCAGAGTCCTGGGTCCATTGCGTGCAGAGTCCTGAGTCCATTGCGGTGCAGAGTCCTGAGTCCATTGCGGTGCAGAGTCCTGAGTCCATTGCGGTGCAGAGTCCTGAGTCCATTGCGGTGCAGAGTCCGGAGTCCATTGCGGTGCAGAATACTGAGTTTATTGTGGTGCAGAGTCCTGAGTCCATTACGTTGCAGAGTCCTGTGTTTATTGTGTGGCAGAGTCCTGAGTTTATTGTGTGGCAGAGTCCTGAGTTTATTGTGTTGCAGAGTCCTGTGTTTGCGTTGCAGAGGCCTGAGTTTATTGCGGTGCAGAGTTTTGAGTCCGTTGCGGTGCAGAGTCCCGAGTCCATTGCACTGCAGAGTCCTGAGTCCATTGCGGTGCAGAATCCTGAGTCTATTGTGGGGCAGAGTCCTGAGTCCATTGTTTTTCAGAGTCCTGAAATTTTTGTGTGGCAGAGTCCTGAGTTTATTGTGTTGCAGAGTCCTGTGTTTGCGTTGCAGAGGCCTGAGTTTATTGCGGTGCAGAGTTTTGAGTCCGTTGCGGTGCAGAGTCCCGAGTCCATTGCACTGCAGAGTCCTGAGTCCATTGCGGTGCAGAATCCTGAGTCTATTGTGGGGCAGAGTCCTGAGTCCATTGTTTTTCAGAGTCCTGAAATTTTTGTGTGGCAGAGTCCTGAGTTTATTGTGTTGCAGAGTCCTGAGTTTGTTATGATGCAGAGTCCTGAGTCCATTGCGGTGCAGAGTGCTGAGTCCATTGCGTTGCAGAGTACTGAGTCCATTGCGTTGCAGAGTGCTGAGTCCATTGCATTGCAGAGTTCTGAGTTTATTGTGGTGCAGAGTCCTGAGTCCATTGCGGTGCAGAGTCCTGAGTCCATTGCGGTGCAGAGTACTGAGTCCATTGCGGTGCAGAGTCCGGAGTCCATTGCGGTGCAGAATACTGAGTTTATTGCGGTGCAGAGTCCTGAGTCCATAGCGTTGCAGAGTCCTGAGTTTATTGTGTGGCAGAGTCCTGAGTTTATTGTGTGGCAGAGTCCTGAGTCCATTGCCTTTCAGAGTCCTGAGTTTATTGTGTGGCAGAGTCCTGAGTTTATTGTGTGGCAGAGTCCTGAGTCTATTGTGTTGCTGAGTCCTGAGTCTATTGCATTAGTGCATTGAACTTTATATACATATTATCTATATATCTATATACACATATACATACTGTATATTGATTTTATCTTTTATTTTCAGGGGAAGGTGATGTAGGTGGATACGGGGGTCTGGGTCAGGAAGTGTGGGGGGTTGTCATGTGATGGAGGTAGGCGGGTTGTGGGGGCCCATAAGCAAAATCTTGCCCAGGGCACACTTAATATTAAAGAGAGCCCTGCCTATGGGGACATGGACTTACACTCATACCAAGATAGTACTGCTTGTTTATAAGTAATAGGGCTGTTTTGAGGTAGTTGCAGATTTGATTTTCTGCTTAAATCTTGTTCTACACTAGAAATTAAATTGGTTAATACCTGCTTAATTGTCATATGAGAGGGATCGCTTTCTTGTTGTGTCTAGAGGAGGTTGAGGGTCTCTGTGATCCAGAGAGCTATGTAGATTGGGGCATGTGGTCCTCCTGGTAGGGTCACCAGATCAGAAGGTTTTTGGGGGATCAATGTGGAACTGAAATTACAGACCACCTTGCTCTGAATACAACACCTTACCCTTTTCTCCCCTCGCAAAAGTAAATAGCATACCTAAGTTTCGACCTTAGTGAGATTTCTAGGTTATTGGGTGGCTTTATAACAGTGTTTACACTGGAATCTTAGCCAGCATATTGAGCAGTACTGCACAGGCCTCAAAGCTGTGTTGGCTAAAATGGGTTGTCTGCACCGTACTTTAATAGCTTAAGGGATTTAGGGCAACCTATTAAATCTTATGGATCAGTTGCCCGCACAGTACTGCTCAACCCACTAGCTAAGGTATCAGACTGCGCACAAGCACAGCTGAAAACTAGCACAGTCACCTGCAAATCATGTTAAGATACATGCTTGTGTTTCCATGTGATAAGGAGGAGTGAGAGGTCGTTTGGAACAAAGAGGACAGTTTGACTTTAAAGAGACCCTGTCACCAAGCCATTCATTTCAATAAAAGTCTTCCCATAAGATTATACATGCATTCATGGTATTTAATGCATGTTATTTACCTGTAAAACCCTCCCTTGTGTAGACATCTGAAAGCCCTAAGGAAATGCTTGGATGTATTGTTAGCAGCCCCATCAGGCTCAGGGCTGTCACTCAAGTGACACTTTATTGTATTCCCCTTCACTAATCCCTCAGCAGCTACGTAAAAAGTTATGTAGGGAGATGAAGAGAGGAGTGGAGGAGCTGGGCCAGCACTACAAGACATTTCCAGAAGAGGAGAGGGCTATGGTGGGCAAGGAGGGATGGGGCTGTGCTAGGGAGTTGAATCTACCTGTAGCAGTCAACTTTTTTAGCAAGTTCAAAGACACATTGCAAGTGAACAAAAAGCATCAATGAGAAGGAAAAACACTGCAAGTAAGCATTTGGAATACGTGAGCAGGAAATTTGTACGTTGATGACAGGGCCTCTTTAAACTCAAGTCCTGACTTGTAAAAGTTAATTTGTGAGTGTAATAAGCAATAATGATGATGCTGATGTTTGCTACTCATCAATTTTCACTGATCCTTCGTTTTTTATATAAATATGGCCCAGTGTAAATCTGTTAAGGAGTGTGAAAACATAAGAAACTTTAACCAATTAAAGCAGCGTTCCCAACGTCAAATCAAACACTACTTTGCAGTATTTGGAATTCTGTTTGTATGCGAAATCATCTCTCAAAAAAAAAACTTATTAGAGATTAGTGAATCTGTTTGGTGCAAATTGGGTGAATCTGATTATTTCTAGACTGTGATTAATAGTTTTCCTGAGGCGCCTATACACATTTCGGGCAGGGAGCGCAGGCAGGGGAGACAGGTGTGGCAGAGCCTCACCTACCGTAGTATTATGGAGGAAAAAGCTGTCAGCTTCAAGTTTGAAGCTGACATCTTTTTCTCCATTCACATGGGCTTGTAACAGGTTACACAGCAGGGAAAGCCTCCCCGCTGTGTAACCTCTCATATATGGAGCGCTGCCTGTTAATTACGGGCTGCGGTGCATCTGAGTTTTGACAGCTAGTTAGGTTACACAGCAGAGGGCTTCCTCACTGCTTTGTGTAACCTAACATAGTGAGGTAAGGGCTGTCACAGCCTCTACTCTGTGTTAGGGGCGTGAGGTCTGTGGATGGTTTGGACCAATGGTAAAGCGCCATTGGTCAAAGCTGTCCAGTCAAAAAAAACCCACTGAGGACATCAATCTCAATGCCTCATCAGTGACGAGCAAGTGAGGGACAGGGAGACTCCTCCCTCCCTCCTCCACACATAACTTGGTTACCGAGTTAGGGGTGGGGCTTCAGCGGGATGGGCAGGGGAGCTTCGGCTGTGTGGGGCGGAACTTCGGTGGCCTGGGGGCGGGGCTGGGGATTGCCTCATCCAGCACGGAAGGCACCACACGTCACTGATTTTGGGGTGTATTTCTATAAAATGTGCAGGAGCATTGGAAATAAATGCTTATTTCATACGATCAATGGCTCCATTTAGTGGTCATAATGTGGTGTTTTCCTGATATTACATTCAACCTGGAAAGAAGAATTAGATTTATTTTTGCCTCCATTTGCACAGAACTGATGTACATGGAATTTTGCAGGATGAATGGCTCTGCAATTTTTTTTATACACATACCCTTAAACTGTAAAGAGTAGGTGAGATTTCTCATCTTAGACAGATGTCACCAGAATATTTGTCCCAAATGGAAGATTTTCCTTCACCTCTTGCTCTCATCAGCTAGGACACAGGCCACAATATAAACTTAGCAAGGGTCTAACCCTACTCAACTCTTTCCAAAAATAAATAAAACGTTTTGCATTTACACACAATTTAAACCCATCACTGGGCAATCAAAATAAGTACCGCTGCAGTAGGGCTACCCCAGCACTGAAAGGGTTAAGTGCTCATTTTTGTCTGGAGTAAAGAAGATTACTTACCTGATTCTCCCCCCCAGTGGGCTGCACTGTCCTCTTCACCCCCTCCACTCATGCTGGTGTACTTTCCCTTGAGGTCCTCATGTCTAATGCTGGTCTATGGCACCTGTATTAAACATGATGACATCAGTGGTGCTTAGACAGCTAGAGCCCAGGGGAGAAGAGACTGCAGGGACAAGTCTAGCAGCCCAGAGGGAACCGGTAGGAGCCGAGAGAAGGTAAGTACTCCAGCCCCTAGGCAAAAAACCCCCACAACCCTTGCAGTGCTGAGGTAGCCCCACTGCGAGGGTACTTTTTTGTGCTTCTTGCTTAGTGAATCTGTCACTAGCAATTTGCATAAAACCTGATCCCCCATTTGATTACCATGATTCTGCAAATCAATTTGCGTATCTCTAACACAAATGCAAAGAAAATAAGAAGGAAAAGTCCACATTGTTAAACACAGACAATTATTCACAGTCTGGAAATAAAAGGAATTTTTGGTTTCTGTGGCTAACAACTCCAGTACACTTCCCCACCTAGAGTTTTCATCCACAGGCTCTATGCAGCAATAGCAACTGTGTGGAGTGAAATGGAACTAGTCAATGTAAAGCATTAATGTAATCATCATGAGAGTAAAGTAAGGGGAGGAGGTGGTTATCCCCCTAACACAGCAATTTTCTAGTGTGGATATGGAATCTATTCTCCCCTTATGCAGCCTGCTGTGGTAGGATTTCATTAATCAGGATTTTTCTTGTTGTAGCTCAACATCTTGTGAATACACAACAAGCTTGTAAGATCTAACTACTGACTTTGTACACCCTGGGCACAGAGTCTGGTATAAACCCTCCCCCAGAAAGTTCAGGCCATTTTAGCTACATTTGACACTACTGGACCTTTTTCATGCAATATTTAATAAGACTGGCAATACTGTAAAATTATAATGCGAAAGCAGATAGAAATACTAAATGAGTGGCATTTAGCTTGCTAAAGCACCATGTATCATAAACCAGTGCCATTTCTGTAGCTTAAAACACTTGTTTTCGCGTTATTTCACCATTTGCTGCAGCTCAGTGATGCTGATTTCCTGCAGTCTCTTTGTGCCCACTTCCTATCTACATACACTACACAGATCACTGCATGGCATTTGTCAAGGTGGGTTTCCTGATAATAAAAGCCATGGAAATATACCTGTGCAATGTATGTCAGCATCACTTGTTATCTACATTTGTAGATTGTGATAGGGTGACAATGTAGGAGCACAGTTGGAAGACAGGGACAAGCCTTTGTCATTCTACAACAGGAAGTGTCTGAACCAGGACCTAATTTATGACAGAATCTCTGAGATTTGAAAAAGGGACGTCTTTTAGTACAAAGTATGTAGGCAAAGAACACACCCGGTTACATGGCCCATGAAGAATTAATACCCAAAACTGATTAGGTTTATACTTATATATTTATACTGGTCTTTCCCAATAAAAAATGCAATCATTTAGATGTTGGATGGAAGTTTTAGTGTATCATAACTAGGGATGCACCGATACTGATATTAGTATGACGATACCGAGTATTTAGGTGAGTACTCGTACTAGCCCAAATGCCTTGATACCTTCTTCGTTACTAGAACTTCCTCTGACCGGCAGTGCCATAGGGGAACATGGAGCCGGCTTCCTAGGCAATCAGGAAGCCCGGTGGCGAGTAATGACCTGCCTCCCAGTTTCCTGATTGGCCGGGAAGTTGACTCCATGCTGTTTGGCTTGGAAGCCGGCTTCCCGGTCAATCAGCATGGAGCCAGCCGATCAGCTGGCTCCTAGCTGATTGGCTGGGAAGCTGGCTTGCAAGCCAATGTGCATGGAGCCGGCTTCCTAGGCAATCAGGAAGCCCGGTGGCGAGTAATGACCTGCCTCCCAGTTTCCTGATTGGCCGGGAAGCCGGCTCCATGCCAGCAGAAGCAAAATTTCGGTACTTGTACTTGATACCGAAAAACCCATATCGGTGCATCCCTAATCATAACATTTTTGGTAGTTGAATTATAGATTATTATATAGAGGTCAAACATAAGACCACAGAAGGGACAACTGAGGAAGAAAGAAGGACAGAGGGATGAGACTCCAAAAGAGGGACAGTCCCTCCAAGTGAGGGACTGTTGGGGGGTATGGATATTATTTTAAGGAAAGCTTTAATTATTCTGTTTTAAAACTATAAAAAAAAGACATTTAAAATTACGTTTACAGGCACCAGTAAATAGTTTTCTGTTTACTCTTCCGATATAGTGCTCCCACCTTCCCTGCACCCTGTTCTCTCCTTATGCTTCTGTGTTTGACACTTGCAGTTTCCTATTTCGATAAATGGAAAAAGTGTTGAGGATTGATTATGCACAGCAGGAGTAACACATCACACCTCAGTGTGCCACGATACTGTGTGTTGCATCTGTATCCAAGCAAAATTCTCATCTAATCTGTAGAGATTTCATTTACACAACAAGAGTTCTGAGACTCTGCTCTATATAGGGACTATCACAGATGTGATTGTTTTTTTCACTTGATAATTCCCTCTGCTCATATTGTAAGAAAACAGCAGCAAATGTCATCCAGCCCTTCTACTCTTAGAAAATGAGATCCGTAGGTTACTTAAGAAAGCACTGCAAACAGCAAATGTACACTTAACCATAGTAACCAGATGCTTTCTTTTATCACTCTTTATTATCAATATTATTATTACACAGGATTTATATAGTGCCAACAGTTTGTGCATCACTTTACAATGTGAAAGAAGACAGTACAGATACAATTAAAGACAAGATGGTTAGGAGGGCTTTAGTAGAGAATATAAAAAAATAAATGTAGCCCTTTACTTCAAGGAAACAAAAGACACCTCTTTCTTATTACTAAGCTGCAACTACTAACTGCTAAACAAACCCCAATACACAATGATAATAAATAGTGATAATATTCCATAGCTGTCATTTTATTTTATATTCAATTAATCATCAACGGGAAACATTATAGGTGGGAAAACTGTATTTGACAAGGCGGGCACATTACATTTCTATCAGTCTTGTCAGTTTTATAGGCAGGTAAGTAAAATTATCTCTATAAATCATGACAACGGCCAATAAGTCTTATGCAGTTTAAAGTGACACTAAACGCAGGAGTTATATCTTAGCAATGCATTCAGGTACCTTAACTGTTAACAAAAATGTATCTTATTTGTGTATCACTCATGTGTAGATTCTCAAATCATCCCTGAATTGGTGCTCACACTGTCCTTCCTTCTGGAGGGTGGCTACTTTTGTTCCCCATTGTCACTGTGTGTTGTAAAGTAGCCACCGCCCCAAGCTCGCATCCTGTGATGGACTACAATCTCACGTTCAGTTTACTCATTTGTATTGAGATTGTTGTCCATCATGGGAGCGAGCTTGGAGCGGTGGCTACTTTACAACATACACAGGGACCATGGGGAACAAAAGTAGCCAACCTCCAGAAGGAAGGACAGAGTCAGCGCCAATTCAGAGATGATTGGAGGATCTACAGCCAAGTGATACAAAAATGAGATACATTTTTGTTAATAGTTAAGGCACTTGAATGTAATTTTAATGTAATTTTAACATATAACTCCTGAGTTTAGTGTCACTTTGCTGACCATAAAATATTGAGTCATAATTTTAAAATTCATTCTCATCCTTATTATCTTGTGTAATTACAGCAAACCTATCATAAAAGTAGGTTCTTAACTGCACCCGGGCCACAATGGAAATATTGTTCCCCAGTCTGAACCGATTGATTATTCACTACTCGTACAATGTAACCTTATCCATGTACGGTCTTATTCACCTGTTTGTTCGATACCTATGTATTGTTAAAAATCTCTCCTTAATAAAAAATGATGATGTAAAAAAAAAAACTATCATAAAAAAAAAAGAACAGGGCTGCCATTGTTGACCTCCTTCTGAAAATGCAGATTACCTGACTTCTACACTAACCCGCTGCCTTCAACATTAACTGATTCACAGATCAGAAGTTGGAGAAAAAGTCAGAAACCTGCATCTGCATACTTGTTGTCATCAATGAATGCAGAGGGTCAGCATGACAGCCTGGCAGTAAGCATTTTCAGAAGGAGAAGTCGCCAACAGCTGCCTGTTGTGTTTATCTCATGACAGGTCAATCAATACCTTTCGCATTCATTGACAGTGATGCTTTCCTTTCAGCACCACACTGCATCACAAGTGTCCTTACTTATCTTCCTAAACAGGAGGATCCTTCTAAATGACAGATCATTCCATTCACAGACATCAAACAATGACCATTGTGACTTCCTGTTCTGTTTATTGGAACCGGTATAGTGCAATATATCTGATACGGCAAATCATATAAACCTCCCTTTGTGCACATTGTAATGAATTCAATCATCTTTCAGGGAGTGTGGCAGCAGTGAGCATACAGAGCTTCCTTTGTTCAAGGTAAGGTTAAGAACCTCTAAAAGGAGTATTTTCTAAATTCCAATTTCCATAGCCGGCTTACATCCCAGGAGCACAAGTAATGACACTGTCTACACAACACTAATACGTTAATACCATTACAGCTTTCTCACAGTATAGTCCTTGTTATTGCATATTCAACACTTACACCTGGATAGCTTTCCTACAGCATTGCCCCCTGCTAATGCAAATTCAAGTCAGAACAGATCAATATATCCTGACAGATAAATGTTTGTCTACTATAGGATGTGACAGTCAGTCCCACCTGCTTTCTTCCTGATCTGTGCTCTACAATGTAGACCAGGGTTGCAGCAATAGATGCTTGCAATGACAATAGGGAACCGCTTACTTGTATAATGAAGGACCCCCACAGAGCGCACTAGAAATAAAGCCACAGGTAATAACATTAAAAAGGTTGTCTTTTTTTTTTTTATTTACCTGGGGCAGTGGCAGGATAATTGCACACAGATGCCTCTGCTCCTCCTTTCCTCCCCGTGTTGTCCCCATCAGCATCTGAGAAGTGAAGCTTTGTTAGTAGTACACAGCAGACTGGGCAGCTCCTGTCGCTATAGCAACAGACCGCCTAAAGACTCACTCTCTCTGCTGCTCTGAGCTGCTAGAGCAGCTTTACCCCCCTCCTGAGTTCATTCAAGAATTCCCATTGAGTAAGGATTGGATGCTGCGGGAGGAGCTTGCGTCGTGGATACAGCACTCATTGGTCTTAACCTGTGTACAGGTTGTGCGTGATGATGCTACAAATAGGACTCATTAGCAAGCTATTCTAGCCAACCAAAGCCAGTTTGCATCCTACATGATCAGTGATATATAACTTGCTATAATGATACTCAGAAAAGTTTTACACACTTCCTGTGTTTTATAGTCATGCTGCGAGATAACTACATTATTAGATGGATTGATTTACTAAAGGCAAACAGGCTGTTCACTTTGAAGGGAATTTGCACTTTGCATAGGAGTTTTCCCTTAGCTTAGGACCCATTCATACATAGAGCAGTGACCTGCGGTTTACTGCACCGGATCAATGCAGGTCACCGCTAGGACACATAGAAAATAAGGGTTTTCTATGTGCCCTGTTCAAACCACAATGCGGGTGTGATGGGTGGAGCGCTAAAATGAAATGCAAACATGCTAACATTTTCAACAATGCACAGTATGCCGCCACAGTTCACTGCACGCGGCTGTGTGGTGACCTGGATGGCGTGTAAACGTAACACACTCCACATAAAGTAAAAAAAGAAGAAAAAAATATAAAACTGTAAATGATAAACAGTGACAGCTCCAGCAGTGTGCGATACCACACACTGCCGGAGCTGCCACAGTGCTCTAGAGACCAGTGGTTCTTAACCTGTGTAACCTCAGGACCCACATTTGTCCTTGGTCATGGAAAAACAAGCGACACTCAAACAAGCAAACTTATCATATTTTAAATAAAAACAAACACACTCCAAGTGGCAAGAAATGGCCGCGGCATTTTTGATTAGTTTACTCATAAATTAAAATCTTTAAAATATATAAAGCGGGAAAACAACAGAAGAAGAAACAGAAAAGGAGGGAAAAAAGGGGGGACAAAATGGTCGCTGCATTTCCATGAGGGGGAATCACTATGTCGTTTATTCCCCCTGACATTAGGTCATGACCCAGGTTGAACTGCAATGGAACGCACGGCATTGTGGTACCCTGCATTCCGATGTGAGCAAAAGAACTGTGGGTGGGAGTTGTGTTTGTGGTGCCATTCAAATGAATGGCAATCAAATGCACCTCTCACACCCGAATTCCCTGTAGGTGCGATTAGATGGTACAGTGCATTAATCGCATGGGACTGTGCGATTAACGTACTGTACTAGTGTGAGTGGGCCCTCAAAACCCCTAACAGACACACACAACCACAGACACAATCTCACACACTCACAGACATTCTCACACACATATGCACTCCAAAATAAATTACATATTTTTTTAAAATACACCCAATTTCCCTATATTACGAGAACTGGAGTGGATTCTCAGCACGGGGTCCATTGTGGGCTGCTGTGCTGTGATGGAGCTCCATCCATATGGGCAGCCACTTGTACAGCTCTCTTGCACACCCTTTAGAGGTGCCAGAAGCCAGAATGTTACATCACTCTGGTCCAGGCATCTCTTCAGGACACGTGAGGGAGCTGCAATCAATGCACTTATGGATGGAGCTCCCTCGCAGCCATGGCACCGAGCCCACCACATCTCAAAATGACACTTTACACTGGCAGTATATTTTGAATGGCTGCTTGGCGCGAGAACTGACGGTGCTGTGCTAGGGGGAGGCTGAGGAGCCTCTCATCTAGAAAAGTGGAAGGCATGCGGCGACCCACTGAACACGGGGTTGCAACCCACTTTTGGGTCACGGCCCACCAGTTGAGGACCAAGGCTCTAGACCACCCACTATATCCTGCACAATGGGAGTCATCTGTTCTTTCCGTTGAGTTCCATGGGAAATTGAGTGAATGAATGAGGAACAGAAGAAGGAGAGCGGATCAGAGCGCTATGCTCTGCTGGTATCGAAGGTCAAGACTGAGGAGGTTAGAAGAGGAGTCTTGGATATGTCTGAAACACAGTGAAATTTATCAAAACTGGAGCAGACAAAAACTGGAGCAGTTGTGCATGACAACCAATCAGCTTCTCTCTTCAGTTTGTTCAGTTAAGATTTAAAAATGAAATAGAGAAGCTGATTGGTTGCCATGCACAGCTGCTCTAGTTTTTGTCGGCTCCAGTTTTGATACATTCCCCTCACTCTCTTTTGATAAAGAACGCATCTAACAAATTATTTCTAGTGAGTGCAATATAGAACAGACAAGAAACACAGAAGATGGATTAATAGAGCACTATTTGAACAACCACTTTTTGTTGTCTTTTTCTTTGAAGAACTGTTTGAAGGAAAGACTTTTATCTTGATATTTTTTATCACAATAGTATTTTTCATTTCAACAATGGATTAATCACACACTCTGTTATATACAAGGCGCGTGGAGTAAATTGTATGTGTCTATTCAGAAAAATATACAAAGTAATTCATGATGGGTTTTGAATGACACATTAGGAGACGTAGCACAGCGGCACACAGGTGTTTTGTATGATTACACAGAGATTTGCTAAAGCAATATACAGTACATGGTACGAGGAAACTATGAACAGACGTGCTCTTTATAAGTTGTTGTTTGAAATTGTTTAGATATATATATATATATATATATATATATATGTTGATGTAGGCACTGGCACAGCGCAACAAAACACAATTTTAATAGTAATACAAGCCCCCTTCTGCTCTCTCCACCATTCACAGATATCCTATTATTATGATCCCACAATGCATTAAAAGCAAACTATGGGGTAAGTGTTTTTCCCCATAGTTCTCTTTAGGGTCACCTGAGGACATATACTAACCTCCTCCTGCGACCTAAAGCTCAGTATAGTGGGCTATTGCTCGCTATGTACTGAGAGCGCCGCAGCCGGGACGGACCCCGACAATACTGTCGTGATCCACCCAGGTGCGTGAGTGACAGCTGGCTCTTCCTATCTAGAGTCAGAGCCAGCTGTACCCGCCCCCTCCCCCGTCCGTTCTGCCAGTCAGCGCTGGAGGATCAGAGAGGGAATCCCTGTGGGGAGCGGTGACAATCACCGCTCACTGCAGGGAGACAATTGGGAAGTGAGCGGATGGCTGCATGTTTCTGCTCACTTCCCAATCAATAGAGTCCACATGTGACAGCTTCTATTTCACAAATCGGCTCTAACTATGAGGATGAGTGGAAATTACTCGCCTCATAGTTCTCCTTTAAGTTCTGTGAATGGAGGAGGAGCAGTTGAATGACAGAATCCCCTCCTCCATTCACAGAACTCAATAACAGTAATACAAGCCCCCTTATGCTCTCTCCACCATTGACAGAGCCCTTATGGCTATTATCCCCCAATGCTTAAACCCCATAAAATGGTAAATCCCTTGGGTGAATCTTTCATTTTCAAAGCTTAACTGAGCAAACTGAAGAGAGAAGATGATTGATTGCTATGGACAGATTCTGCCTGCTCCAGCTGTGATAAATTCCCCTCCCATGATTTTCTCTATTGCAGTAAGCTACTCCGGCCCTTCAGCTGTGCTATACCTACAAATCTGCAGGGCCATCCTTACCTTGTATGGGGGGAAGAGGGGGGGCATTGCTGCTGATAGAGCTTTTTAAGGGGGGCAGTTTCCTGTGGGGTGGCTTTGGATATGGTGGGACGGTTGGCTGTGGGACCAGACAGATAGCCGTGCCTGTCAGCGCTCTCACTGACATCACTGGTTGCCGGGAGCTTGGCGGGACACCAACCACAGAGTGTCCCGCTCAGCTCCCTGGCAACCAATGTCAGTGAGCTGGGTAGGAGCAGACAGAAGAAACAGAGCGTCATAGGTTGCTAAGAGCTCTAAGCAACCTGGGACGCTGTGACTGCCCCTCTGCCACCCATACACATGCCGCCCCTCGAAAGAGATGCAGCCTGAAGTGCCACAGGCTGCCTCATTATAAGGATGACCCTGTGCCTCAGCCTAACTGTCAGTTTTTCAATGCCTCATGGGGCATGTAGTTGCCCTCCCCTGCCCTATTATCTCCACACAGTCACATGACTGCTATGCAGGCGCTAAATCCCAGGCTCTAAGTGGAAGGAGTGGAAACTCCTTGTAACAATCGATAGTTTTTGCTGATATCACATATACTATTCACTGTCACACAAACTATGCAGGACTGGGCAGATGGGGTTGTCAACAGCCATCTAATTATGGGAGTACAGGCACAGAGTCCTGTAGCTCCCAAGCAGAAGGCTAGGTGGGGCAGTGTCGGCAGCTTGCTGACCATGAGCGTAAAGCCACACTGTGCGTAAGTGCGCCGTCCATAAAAATGCAGAAGTGCAAAATGACCACGCTAGGACAGATCCATGCCTAACGTGGTCAGAAGGAAACAAGATGTAAAGTTCCCAGCAGGGATCACCAGGTGTGTAATGAAGTGTAATGCTTTTTTAGAACTATAATAGGCTTTCTAAGTGCATTGTTGCAGGCAAAGGAAACTAATCCGCCAATTATGTAGCTCAGGGATCACATACACTTTAAAAACAGCCAGGAAGCTAGAATTTTCAGAAGGAGGTCAGCAATGGTAGCCATTGTACTTCTCTCATGAGGTTTACTTTAAATATTGCAATTTATGTTCTATGGAGTCATCATTGAAATAACTAGTGGCTGCTGAGGACAGTGGTTGTAGGAACTACACATTTGACTGGGAAGCCAGTTATCAGTAAGTTCTTCTGGCTGGCAGGAAACATCTTAACATACAGTATCTTTGGCAGCCTGAATCATCATATGACAATTGAACACTTTGGGCTGCATCCTTTACAGTCACATTAAAGCTTATGGACAAGCAGCTCGTGGGGTATGAGGTCTGCCTGTGCTTGACGTAACTCCCAGAGCTATTTTTATTATGGCTGCAGGAAAGATCTATGGATTGTGCTTCCTCAATAATTTAATAGGATACTATTTTTAGATCCATGGGATTTCCATTGGAAATGGGACAATTTGAAGTGTGGCTGGATTTCCAATGTGGGTAAAGCAAAAATGAGCAATGAATCATAACAAATGTTTTGGATATATTGAGGATGTTATGCTAGGTACAGATTGTTGTTGTTTGATCGGTGATGTTGATAAACATGAATATACAGTATAATAAATGGTATTTCACATATAATACACTTTCCACTATTATGTTTAATACTGGAATAATAAAATAGAGGCTTTTTATGTTTAGTAAATGTTTGCTATTGGACAACACTTGGACAACACTGGTATAGAAAAAAGTCTGAGAATATTAATGTTAATTTGTGGTTTCTTTGCCTGACCACTAAAAGCTATTGGTTGGTCATCGTGTAGCTCATGGATCATACAGAAAAATATTTATTAATAAATATTAGGTATTGTGAGGTGTAGGCATGCTGCACAAAGGGTCGACACAATGGTTTACTGGTTAGCATTTCTGCCTTGCAGCTCTAGAACCCTCAGGTTGAATCCCAAACAGGACACTAACTGCACAGAGTTTGCATGTTCTCCCTGTGCATGCATGGATTTTCTCCCGGTACTTCTGTTTCCTCCCACACTCCAAAGACATGCTGGTAGGTTAATTGGTTATGTCCTAATACATGTGCACCTGAGATTGGGACATTAGATTGTAAGCTACTTGAGGGCAGGAACTGATGTGAATGTAAAGTGCTGTGTAAATTGTCTGCACTTTTTAAAAACCTGTAAAAGTAAAGTAGTTGTGTTCTCTTTTTATAATCCATAATCCATTGCCCACTGCCCGCTTATCTTTGTAAGGTAAGTAAAATGTAGGAATGTTGAGGAATCTTAACTGTGCTATGTTCTGGTTAAAAGTCTGGTCCCACCTATACCAGATGGAATTCAAAATGCAGAACTCAATTATATTTCTCAATGCTGAGCTGACAGAGGTTCTGGTATTCTGGTCATAGAGTGTGTGATACCAACAATCTCTGTCCTTGCTAGTCTGAGATTTCAACTGACAACTGAGGACGTAAGAGGGACAGAGGGATTAAGTTCCAAAAGAGGGTCAACTGAGAAGCAATGAGGGACAAAGGGACTTGATTCCAAAAGAGCAAAACAAATGACAAACTCACTCGACAATTTGTCACCAGCTATACAGTAAGGTGCACACGAAATTGTCGAGTGTGTTTGTCATTTGTTTTGCTTGACTGATTTGGTGCAGTGATGCATGGGGGTTCTCAGCTGCCATTGGGATGTGTTCCTGTGCCTTTAAGGGAGGTCGGGCTTGCACCTGACAAACCTGCACCCAATTTGAAATCTTCTGCCCCCATGTGCTCCAAGATGCAGACTCTCAAGGAGGGATGAGGGACAAAGGGACTTGTTTCCAAAAGAGTAACAATTGAGGGGGGATGAGGAACAAAGGGACTTGTTTCCAAAAGAAGGACAACTGAATAGAAATGAGGGACAAAGGGATTTGTTTTCAAAAGAGGAACAATTGAGGGGGGATGATGGTCAAAGGGACTCGTTTCCATAAGAGGAACAGCTGAGGGGGATGAGGGACAAAGGGACTTGTTTACAAAAGAGGGACAACTGAGGGGGGATGAGAGACAAAAGGACTTGTTCCCAAAAGAGGAACAACTGAGAGGGGATGAGGGACAATGGGATTTGTTTCCAAAAGAGGAATAACTGAGGGGGAATGAGGGACAAAGGGACCTGTTTCCAAAAGAGGGACAACTGAAGAGAAATGAGGCACAAAGGGACTTGTTTCCAAAAGAGGGACAACTGAGGAGAAATTAGGGACAAAGGGACTTGTTTCCATAAGAGGAACAACTGAGGAGAAATGAGGGACAGAAGGACTTGTTTTCAAAGGAGGGACAACTGAGGAGGACAGGTGATTTGGGTTCCAAATGAGGGATAACTGAGGAGAGACAGAGGGATTTGGTTCCAAATGAGTGACAGTTGGGAGGTATGCCTATATATTATATAACATTTGCTTGGTGAATCTTAGTTCAAATTTTGCCAGGACCAATCTTGATAGTGCATTAGCACCTATTTTTCACCTTTGGACAAATCTTTGTAAGAATGTTTTGAACAAATCTTGCTAAATAACAGGAATGTCCTTTCGTTCATTTGCTGACATGCATTCCAGGTGCTGAAACTGTTTATACACATGAGGATAGGGATTGTCTGACAACACTACATTGCTGCCATACCACACTGTGTGGTGAGTGTCTCTATCCAGGGTATATGAGATCATTGTTATTATGATTTATGAATTCCTTGGCTCCAATGTACTCACTCCATGGTCTAGAAGGAGTGTCATCTATTACATTTATTATTACAGTGAATTTGCTTCATTTTACCACCATATGAGTTCATGATTTTATGCATATCAAATCTCTTTTTATTTATTGATTCCTTACATGGTTATTGATCACTAGTTGAGATGTTGGTTTTTATTATGGGGGATATCTATTATGTGGAAGTCTCTTAATGACGTGAGCAGGTACACCATGTCGGGATGCGGCTGAAGCTGCGCCTATTCGAAATGAGTGCCCTGAGTAACACTTGGGATCTTCCCCTAACTGCAAAAGGAGGATGCGAATATGAGATACGAACTGTTGGGTTGAGAGAGGAGCTAAGGGGAATGGCAGTAGGCGCCCTTGCGGTGGTGTAGATGATAATTTAGCCATGAGGCAATCTAACACTGTGACAGGGCACCATGCATTACCGGACGGGAACAACTGAATTTTCGTTGGAGCCCCAACCTGATTGGTCTTGCACCTTTCTAGCGTGAGTACAAAGCAACCTTTGTGACGGCACAGATTCTGTTTCCGCATGATGACGGCTTGGGAGCTAGCAGACGTGAATTCGCTCGGCCTCAGGAACCCATAAAACGCTAAATAAATACCCGCCTTTAGAATTATACTAAGCATGACGCCGAACGGTGACCTATCTAGTATGTCGGACATACCTCAGAACAGGTCACTGGTTATGGGTAACCGGGTGCCGCCCGCTCGTACTCCTGTTTTCTGAATGCCTTTAAGAATGGCCCGGACGGGGTGAGCTGAAAACAGAGAAAGCCTCCCTGGTTGAGCCAAACTCAGAAAGTGTTGGACCCCTGCTAGGTACAACCGGATAGTATTATGTGCGAGATTGAGATGTGTATGACAATAGGAAATGAATGCTAGCACAAAACCTATGTCGCCGGGATCTTCTACAGTATGTAAGGCCTGAAAAGCACTGAACGCTTTCCAAGCCACTCCATACGCTTTGCGTGTATTACCGGCAAGGGAGTAGTTGATTAGCCTGATGCTCATCTAACCGATGCTCATCTAATCCAGTATGAGATGCTGGAAAACGGGTACAGGCGTGGGAACTGCGTCTGCCTCTGGGCACTGCTGAAAGAAAAGATTGACATTGAAATTGTGTTGTAGTGCCAGCCATGTCAGCCTGCGAAGGAAAGACATGATCATGAGGGACTTAGATCTGCCTTTGTTTATGATGTCCGCAGTTGCCTGATTGTCTGTGTGAACTATGACCGTGTGGCCAGACCAGAGCGGGCCCCATGCTTTGCTGCTGCCACTATAGGATATATTTCAAACAGGGATGATGTGTGTGCGAAACCCCCTATACCTGCTACCTCTGCCGGCCAGGCGTTGGCGAACCAATGGGTGCCAAAAATAGCCGCAAACCCAGTAGAAGCTGCAGCGTCCGTGACCACCTGCGGGGATGATGGAGACGCTTGAGGAATGAACATTGATATACCATTCCAATCTGTGAGGAACTCGTCCCACATTAATAAATCCGCCCGTCCTGCCCTATCGAAAAAAAAACCGGGGGGGGGGGGGGGGACGGACTGTGAGTGTGTGTGCGGGTGCTGTATTCCTACAACTTTGCATGCACATCCTTGATACGGGCGTCAAGCCACTGAATCAACGTGGGATGCTGGGACTGCAGGCTTCCTAGACCAACCGCCTGCGTGAGTGGTGTACGACCAGATGCAGACTTTTAGTACAAATAAAAGTTGACAAAGTCTTTATACCATTGAGCGTCTATACATATTGGGTTTAGACTACATTATACCTTTGTAATTGGCTATGTTTTTCCTACTTTGCAACCTATCTGTGGATGTTGTTTTATGTTGTCTTGTTTCTTAGCCCTGATGAAGATTGAGTTGGGAGCCCCTAATCAGGATTAATATCAGGATTAATAAATCTATAGTAGACTTATTAAAACTATATAAACTTGTTGATCTCTTCCGTTACATTTAGTTAGGACTAATTAGGGGAGGCAAACGGATGCTCCGTATGATAGAGAGCAGCCTCCTATAACTGGAGATACCACCTGATTAAACTTATCTTTGGGCCCAGAGTTCCACCAATAGGAGGAATAGTACATTGAAGCACTTTACTATTGAAGAAGAGATGTTGGGTGACTATTGTTTGATCAAATATTCACATGAAAGCACATGCAAAATTGAATACTGGGAGAAAAAAAGGGAGAATGTTGGTTGAATTTGTTGAATCATTGATAAATACTAGGGATGCACCGATACCATTTTTTTGGTATCAAGTACTGATATTTCTTTTTCGGTACTCACCGATACCGAGTACCAATACTGGTGCCATGATTATCAGGAAGCCGGACGGCACCTCATGACCCGCCGCCTGGCTTCCTGATTGGTTAGGAAGCCAGTCTGCCTATCAACAAGTGAAGCTGGTTTCCTAGCCAATCAGGAAGTCGGGCTTCATGTCATGACCTGCCCCTTGGCTTCCTTCCATTACGTGCCCCGATTGGTGAGGAAGTCAGGCTGCCTTGCTACAAGTGAAGTTGGCTTCCTAGTCAATCAAGAAGCCGAGAGGCGGGTCATAACCCACCTACCAGCTTCCTGATTGGAAAGGAAGCCGACTCCATGCTCCCTTGGCACTGCCGATCAGAGGGAGATCTCCCTCTGACCAGAAGTTCTGTTATCGAAGGTAAGTATTGGAGCATTTGGGCGAGTATGAGTATTGGTATCGGTGCATCCCTAATAAATACATTCCAATGTGACCAAGGGCTAAGACCTCAAACACAGAGCCTGGAAGGGGCCTGAAACAACATTTTCTCTAGGTATTGTGACTCTCACATTACTCTTTATTTATCTGTGGCATTATTTTAACAGCTTTAAGTTAGTCCTTGGAGTAGGTATGCATCGAATTGAAAAGCACAGATTATTTTTAATATGATCATCATAATGCAGGTCAAATCCATAAAGAAGTAATTTATTTTTTTAGAAGAGCTTTATTTTCCGTGTGTGTTATTGAATTTTGTTTCAGAAATGTATGTATAGAAGGGGTCATTGTCTAAAATTCTGTGATGATAACCGTGTATTAAGTATCAAAACGTATCAAAGCTAAAGAATGAAAATTAAGTGTAATTGTATTGAAATACATTCCAGCATACACCAGCATAACATTTTCCCTGTTCCAATTCAATATGTTATCATACAGTACAAAAGGTATGCCAATGAATGATTCAAGCACACAGCAATTTGCGATATTTTATTTAAATATCATAGATGCATTTCAAACAAAACTCATAAAAGCTGCACATTTGGATTTATGGTATAGACAGCCAAATAGGTCAAATGATTCTTGCAGTTTGATGTTCACAATTATAGCTATCGAGCTTCAAAAAAAATATTCCTGTTTCTTTGCATATACTACAACAATAAGAAACTGCAAAAAAACATTGCTTTTTGGTCAAATGTAAAACAAATAAAAAAGGTCATGGAATGAAGAACAGCTATGGCATGTATGGACATTGTCTAAAAGTTTTAGAGAAACAGTTTTAGACTTTAACTGTTTAAACTGGTACAGCTTTAAACAAAACAAACAACTGGTGTTTTAAAGTGACCCTGTTACTTTAAAAGACTATTCTGAAACTCGTATAACCCAATAAATGATCTCCCTGTAAATAAGATAGTGAATACTTACCTGTGTCCTGTAATGACGTAGAGTTCGGTGGGAGGAACCACTGAGTACTGTGGGAGATTAAGAGACTGACACTCCTAGAAATGTTGGTTTTTGAAAAACCCTAAACCAGCAATTTCTCTTCAATGGAACAGCATTTGAGAGTGCAGGCAACAGGAGAAGTAAGGGTGCTCTTTCTTCTTTGCAGGGAGACCATTCATTGGGAGTTTTGGTTCAGCAACAGGGTTGCTTTAAAGGTAACGCAATTATTTTCTCAATGTTTTTGCCAGATAAATGTATAAAAGAAATCAGCTTGGTTTCTCTAGAGGTTGTTAAGGGTTTACTGAATGGTAGAGAATTGATCTCCAGTCTGATGGTCCCTACATTGTTCCAGCACCAACATCACTTTGCAGAGCAAATGGTTTGAGGCCATCGGAGCCTCTCTCAAGTAAATAGTTGTAACTGTGATATTTTATTAACACTGACCACCCATGTAAGGGACATTTAACCACTGACTATCATTGTAAGAAGGCACTACAATGACCACCAAGATAAGTATGAAACTCTCCCATAACCACCACTGTAAGTTTGCCCTTCTCCCAATGACGTCCAATATAAGGGGTTTCTTCTTCCACTGAACACCAATCTAAGAGGTCACTTCTCCCACTGACTATGAATGTAATGGAACCCTTCTCCACTGTTCATAAATGTAAGGGGTGGTAGCTTCTCAAATGACCACTGATTTAAAGAAACACTACATTGACCACCAATGTTAAGGGACACTACGATTTTCACTGTCTGAGTTTAGTTTCTGGTCATTATTATTCAGTTAATGATTTCTACTGAAAATAATCTCATATGTAGCTGGAGGTTGTGAAAAAGTGTTCTGCTATAGGTGTTAAATAGTCCAGATTCACCACATTCTTTGTTTTGTCATTTATTATTACATCTACAACTTACTGATCAAGCTAATGTACCAAGAGCTGTAGTTGTAATGAAGGGGTTCCCTGAGACCTGGAAGTAAGCGTTCATCTCTATTCTCTACACAAAGACAAAAACATAGAAATGCAAGTACATACAATGAGGGAGAAACACCAGAAGTTACACTATATTTTCACTTTATACACTACATTTGAGAAGTGCTTTCACTGCAGAAATGTAAAAAATCAGTTGGAACATGTGGCTAAACATTAGCTTGACTGGTAAAATATATTATACGTGAGATCTAATAGTGGAAATTAGGTTAAAAAAAATGCCAATCAGCATGTTTTCTATGACGGAAAGGACAGACAGTGTAAGGCTCTTTTGCCATAAAAGCTTCTAGCTGCCTTTCACCTGTTTTATTCTGTACACAAACTGTCAGTGAGTTATGTTATCGGAGCCTGACCACTCAATTGGCTGAAGACTCAATACCCAGAAGAAGATCTGGATATAGATGGAAGCTGCATTGAGGGAGGGTACAGGTAAGCCTGCCATAATGCGCTAATATGCTGGGCATACTAGCACATTATGGCTGAAAGCTCCAGCTGGCCTTTTCTCCCCCTCACTTTACTTCCGCTTTAAGATTTCTTATAGGATCATTGTAATTTAAAGTTAATGATTGCCATATGACCCACCTTAACTTGTGTTTGGCTTGGGCGACACTTTCCAGGGGTCCAGGGGGCGGCAAAAAAACGCTGCCCCCAAATCAGTGAGGCGAGCCAGGCCACACAGAATCAGGCAGCCTAGGTGAGCCCCATGAGTGGCCACCTAATTTGCCTGAGAGCTGCCCAGTGGAGGAGGAGGCAGGGCTGGGTCTCAGTGAGATGCAATGCAGCCGGTGAAGGCAGGGGAGAAGCAGTGGGCGGCTCGGGGCTGGTCAAACCCCACGATCTGATGGGGGGATGTCCCGGAGGCAGGCTGGGGAGCTGCAGGTAAGAGGAGCAGCACATGTAAGGGACCCGGCACAGCCCAACTGAGACCCGGCAGAGCCCACTATAGACCCCACACAGCCCACCTGAGAGTCTCAGGTTGGTTCCGCAGGATCTATGGTGGGCTGTGCGGGGTCTGTGGTGGGGTCTGTATGGTCTATGGTGGGGCCTGCAAGGTCAATGGTGGGCTGTGAAGGGTCTACTGTGGGCTTTGCATGATCTATGGCGAGCTGTGCGGGGTCTGCAGGGTCTATGGTGGGCTGCAGGGTTTATGGTGGGCTGTGCAGGGTCTATGGTGGGTTGTGCAGGGTCTGTGGTGGGCTCTGCAGGGTCTCCGGTGGGCCGTGCCAGCTCTCAGGTGGGCTGTAAGGGGTATATAGTGGGCTCTGCAGGGTCTCAGGCTGAGACCCCGCACAGCCCACCATAGATCCTGCACAGCCCACCTGAGACCACGGCTTCCCTGCTATGCAAATAGCACAACCTGACAGATACTGGATACATTGTGTGCGCTGTATCCAGCGTCTGACAGGTTATGCAAAATGTCTTATACTGGAAGGGGTTGGCAGATTTCGAATGGGGGAGGGGGGTGCTGGAATTTAGTCGTGACTAGGGCAGCACAAAACCTAAATACATCACGGTGCGTCAGAACCCTACATAAAGAATAATGGGCTGCATGGCTACATGCTTATACACGGTTTTCATGGGAACAGATTGCTTTAAATGGAAAAGTGATACAAACATGATATCTTATAAAATGCTTTATGTTCAAACACAGTTTTTTGGAGGAATAGAAAACTGGTTCTGTTCAAAGAGGGATCCGGATCCCTAGAGTACATTGAACAGGGAGATGCAGGAAATGCTCCACCATTTGCTTGGTCACCTCTGTGCTTGGTCACATAATATAGTGTTCCATCACTGGGCACATGGGACAGATAAGGGATTGAATCATTTGAACAATGCACCAGTCCAAAGTAACATCTCTGTGTAGTTCTGCATTTAAGCACGTGCCTGCTAACTTTCAGCTGTACTAACTTTGCAATAAAACTGTGAAAGAGGATAACAGAAAGGTTCGGTGGTGGTGGTAAATTGGGACAGCAAGGAAGAAAGGGTTTGGGTTCCCCAAAACTTGCAATGTGGCTTGGGCATCAACAGATATGCAATTGGTCATAGCTAAACACTAACTTGTAATGTCTCTTTCTACTGTTTCCTAAAATTACTACCCACATAATTTTGTAGAGGATGTGTGGTTACAGAAAACATTTCTTCAGTGGTTTCTATTTTTATATCAACTGTCCTAAGTATTACTGTTTGCTCCTGTGGTCAGAATAGAAATAGAGTAGAAATTAAAAACAAAAAACAGACTGCATGGAAATGAATAGCTAGGCTGTTATTGGCTATTTCAATTTACAATAGCCAATAGCAGACTGGCTATTGCACCCACCCACTGCTGCTGTCAATCAGCAGAGGAGGACCTGAAGGAGAACTTTAGGTTCACATATGCTGATTGACAGCAGGCGTGGGCGGGTATTGCAAATTGAAATAGCCAATAACAGCCTAGCAATTAATTTCTATGCAGTCTATTGTTGTTGTTTTTTTAACTCTGACAGCGGCCGGTGGCCCCGCTGTCAAAACCCCCCAAATAAACAGATAACAGGGAAAGGTTTACTCTGCTAGATAGAGCAGAGCAGGGGCAGAACTACCGCCGGTGCAGCCGGTGCTTGAGGCAGTGGGGGGCCCAGTGGGGTCTGGTCCCGGGCACCCCCACAGGCTCAGTGGGGTCTGGTCCTGCAATATGGGGCAGTGCAGGGTCCCAGTGTTAGAACACCGTGGCCCTGCGCTGCCGACAGGCTTCTCGGTGAGGGGGCGGGTCCTGTGACTTACCTCCCCTCCCGGGGCGCGTCCCTAGTAACAGGCAGCGGGAGAGGAGACGTGTGTGTGTCACACGCACCGCCCCCTGTAGTGCAAACATCGACACATGGCTGCTGTCCTGGCGCAGGGTGAGTCCGAGCGGTGGGGGGGGTCTTAGGGGTTTGTGCGTGCGTGTGCTGTTACTGTTACTTCATGTAATTAGACAAGTGGATTATAATGGGGAACGTTACACTGTATTGTATTTTAATCTATTTCTCTTATTACATGATTACAAACAGGGCCTCTGTTCTATCAAAGTTTGAGACTGCGTTAGAATGTGTGACCGGTGACGGGGCACACATTTTAACGTAATCTCGCCCAGTTTTTCAGCGGTGGAATAGGTGAAGCATTGGCGGTCACACATTCCACCACCGAAAAACTGGGCGGGATTATGTTAAAACGTGTGACCACGTCACCGGTCACACATTCTAACTACAATACAAGCATCGGTATCGGGACCGATACAGGGCATTTTGACAAGTACTTGTACTTGTCACAATGCCCCGATACATAGCACCGAAGCTTGCGCTATGGTTTTTTTCCTCTACTTGCCACGTTGCGCCGAGCGTCTCGTCACTGCTGCTCCGGTGGGCAGCGCTCCAGGTGGGGTCCTAATTTAGGTGGCCGGTCCTCTGGGCAGTTGCCGGCCACCTAAATTAGGACCCCACCTGGAGTGCCGCCCACCGGAGCAGCAGTGACGCGCCGTTCCTCTTCAGCTCAGCGCCGACGATGTCATCACGTGTGAGGAAAATCGTTCGGCACATCGTTTGGCACATCGCTCGGCACCGCGATCGAGGCAACAATAAGTAAGACGGGGCCTGGGCTTAGTGTTTTGTGTGAACAAGAAGAATCTATTGCTGCAGTGCATTCTATATGTACTGTACATTTACTATGTACTACATATAGAATGCACTGCAGCAATAGATTTACAATTCTGCACTGCTAATATGAAGGGGTTAAATGATTTGTAGTACAACTACATGTTATGTACTATTGATCATTTAACCTATTCATGTTAGCAGGGGATAATTGTAACTCTAATACTGCAGTGTACTGGACCTGTCAGCTGTATATGTACTATGGATCATGATTTAACCTATTCATGTTAGCAGGGAAGAATTGAGAGCTCCTCCCACAAGGTGAGCACCGAGACATGATGCAGCGATCCTGCCCAGCGCCGACTACGAGAGGCACTTTGTGAGGCAACAGGGATCGGAGTGAAACTGTGAGTGAGGGAAGCTGGAACGGGGCTGGCTGTAAATCTATTGCTATAGTGTACTGGATGTGTGTAATGTATATGTAGTACATATATACAGCACACACCTCCACTATACTACAGCAATTGATTTACAATTCTCCCCTGCTAACATGAATCCATAGTACATAACATGTAGTTGTACTATGGATCATTTAAAGTCACCTGTCCCTTTAAAAAAAGTATCGTAATTGGTATCGGCAAGTACATGAGGGGAAGTACTTGTACTTGGTCTTGAAAAAGTGGTATCGGGACATCCCTAATTCTAACGTAGTCACAACCTTTGATAGAACACCACCATCAGGGGGGTATGGCCGGTACCCATGTGAGGGGTCGGGGCAGCCTGGGGGGCCCCTTACATGGGTATCAGCTGTACCAGGGGCGGCATGGCAGAGGTGACAGGGGAGGGGGTGGAGGAGCCCGGGCCCTAGCAGCAGCAGGTAAGAAGAGTTGGGAGGAGGTACTGTTGGGCTATGCAGGATCTATGGTGTGATCTGCAGGGTCTCAGGTAAGTCCCCCCCCCCGTCTTGGGAGGGCGGCCCAAGAAAAAATCTTGCACCAGGGCCCTTTGGTTATTAGGTCCGCCACTGGAGCAGAGTAAACCTTTATGGGAAAAAATGTTTCTCTCGCGGGCGTCCAAGAGCCGCTATCTTATAGCGGGAGACTCCCGGAGCGTCCGGGAGAGTTGAGATGTCTGATAAAGCTACAGTAGAATTAGTTTAGTAGTGTGTATGTATGTATTATCATTCTGTATAGTAGGAACATCATAACTGAGCTCTGATCGCACTATACAACCCCCTATTTCTTGTCCATGACCTTGTTATGGATCCCCTACCATGTTTAACAGTTGGCAAATGACATTGTAGTTAACCCACATTGTCTAAGCCTAAACCTGTACCTATGGAAAAAGTAAGGCAAAAGATGACTTAATAGATGCTATTATCTTTTTATACTGCTAAGATGTCTGGATGTTTTCACTCCTTACACCAGATTATGTAACCTTTATGGCCTTCAATATATGCTGGTACAGTAAACTCTCAATATACGATATTCAACTAACCAGAACTCTCATCTAACCAGAAAAAAAAATTCCCTGTGTACTCACTGTTTTGTTGATCTGTGGCATGTATTATCCTGGAAATGATTGTGTGTCTATTTATCTTAAGTGTGTCTATTTTTCTTAATTTGCTTTTGGTTACTGCATTTCAATATTAATATGAAGTCAATACAGAGTTTATGGTATGGTATAATATGGGGTATGGCATTAGTTAGACCTATGTTTAATAGTAACTCTCAAGCAACCAGAAACTACATTTTTCCTGAATCTACCAATCCCAGTGGATTCCGGATAATGGAGAGTTTACTGTATTATGTTTGATGCAGTAAGCAATTTTGCATTGTTCTAACTTTGCGACAGCAGTCATGTCAACGAAGTTTGAGCTAGTTCGTTAGTTACCTAATTTTTCTTCGAAACTCTTCGAAAGTTGATACACATCTGACACATATTGTTTGGCCATCAACATAAAATTACTTAACTTTGCAGCTGTGATTTAGTTACTTGGAAGATAAACTCTTTTTTCATATGGTAGTTCCATATTTTTGCTCATCCTAGAACTTGCTTTGTACAGAAACTGATCTCCTATGTTAAACTGCTTTCACACAAATGCCTCTGAATCTAAAATTCTGACCAGGAATATCTGTGCCACAAAACTATAGTTAGTAGTACAATAACAAAATTATGTTTTAATGGTCACCTGTAATCCTGGAAATGATTGTGTGTCTATTTATCTTAAGTGTGTCTATTTTTCTTAATTTGCTTTTGGTTACTGCATTTCAATATTAATATGAAGTCAATACAGAGTTTATGGTATGGTATAATATGGGGTATGGCATTAGTTAGACCTATGTTTAATAGTAACTCTCAAGCAACCAGAAACTACATTTTTCCTGAATCTACCAATCCCAGTGGATTCCGGATAATGGAGAGTTTACTGTATTATGTTTGATGCAGTAAGCAATTTTGCATTGTTCTAACTTTGCGACAGCAGTCATGTCAACGAAGTTTGAGCTAGTTCGTTAGTTACCTAATTTTTCTTCGAAACTCTTCGAAAGTTGATACACATCTGACACATATTGTTTGGCCATCAACATAAAATTACTTAACTTTGCAGCTGTGATTTAGTTACTTGGAAGATAAACTCTTTTTTCATATGGTAGTTCCATATTTTTGCTCATCCTAGAACTTGCTTTGTACAGAAACTGATCTCCTATGTTAAACTGCTTTCACACAAATGCCTCTGAATCTAAAATTCTGACCAGGAATATCTGTGCCACAAAACTATAGTTAGTAGTACAATAACAAAATTATGTTTTAATGGTCACCTGTATCTTTGTATAATTTGGGGCCTTTTAACTAGGGATGAGCTTCGCGTTCGAGTCGAACCTATGTTC
>NW_017309426.1:0-234 GCF_000935625.1 Nanorana parkeri
GGGTCACATGACTCGGCATGTATGTGCTGTACCTGGCAGGGATTTGATGTGAACTTTAAATAAACAACAAAAGTCATTTCATAGAATAAATATATTTGTAATAAATTGTACAGAAAATACGGCGAGATTTACACGTCACATGACCGAGGACCCCCATTTACACGTCACATGACCGAGGACCCCCATTTACACGCCACATGACCGAGGACCCCCCTCAACACACCGCATGACCAA
>NW_017309426.1:391-5102 GCF_000935625.1 Nanorana parkeri
GACCGAAGACCCCCATTTACACGTCCCAAGACCGAGGCCCCCCATTTACGCGTCACATGACCGAGGACCCCCATTTACGCGTCACATGACCGAGGACCCCCATTTACACGTCACATGACCGAGAACCCCCGAAACGTATCCGAGCAACAACACACAAATATCATTTCATCGATTCCCCAAAGATTGAATTGTTTATATACATCTCGGGGGAGGGGCAGCTCACAACTATGAGGGGCGGGGGAAGAAGGATCAGAACAGGCCCCTCCCCCATTGATCAGTTACCCCTCCCCCCATTGATCCAATACATTGAATTTGAGACGAGGGAATCTATAAATATCTCTTTATAAATACACAGTATACGTAGTATGTACAAGGGGGAGGAGCCAGGCTGCCCAATGGTCATGTGACCGCTCCTTCCCAATTTGTCCATGTGACTGTTACTTCCAACCCCCGAAGTCCGGCTTCAGCATGTGACCCATCAGCGGAGCCGGGATCAATCTTTGGACGACTTTCCTCGTAAAGTTTTGTAAAGGCCCAAAAAATTCTGCAACTTGAGACGTTTGAGCCGTACAATCCCTCTGGAGTCCCCTCCCCCCCCCGCTGATCAGACACGAGGGGCATTACTGGAGGGGCATTACACGAGGGGCATTACTGGAGGAGCATTACTGGAGGAGCATTACTGGAGGAGCATTACTGGAGGAGCATTACTGGAGGAGCATTACTGGAGGAGCATTACTGGAGGAGCATTACTGGAGGAGCATTACACGAGGGGCATTACTGGAGGAGCATTACACGAGGGGCATTACTGGAGGAGCATTACTGGAGGAGCATTACACGAGGGGCATTACACGAGGGGCATTACTGGAGGAGCATTACACGAGGGGCATTACTGGAGGAGCATTACTGGAGGAGCATTACACGAGGGGCATTACACGAGGGGCATTACTGGAGGAGCATTACACGAGGGGCATTACTGGAGGAGCATTACTGGAGGAGCATTACACGAGGGGCATTACTGGAGGAGCATTACTGGAGGAGCATTACACGAGGGGCATTACTGGAGGGGCATTACTGGAGGGGCATTACACGAGGGGCATTACACGAGGGGCATTACTGGAGGAGCATTACTGGAGGAGCATTACACGAGGGGCATTACACGAGGGGCATTACTGGAGGAGCATTACACGAGGGGCATTACTGGAGGAGCATTACTGGAGGAGCATTACACGAGGGGCATTACTGGAGGAGCATTACTGGAGGAGCATTACACGAGGGGCATTACTGGAGGGGCATTACTGGAGGAGCAT
Source organism: Nanorana parkeri (assembly GCF_000935625.1). Taxonomy (NCBI): domain Eukaryota; kingdom Metazoa; phylum Chordata; class Amphibia; order Anura; family Dicroglossidae; genus Nanorana; species Nanorana parkeri. The sequence goes on from NW_017309426.1 coordinate 1,699, forward strand.
TACACGAGGGGCATTACTGGAGGAGCATTACTGGAGGAGCATTACACGAGGGGCATTACTGGAGGAGCATTACTGGAGGAGCATTACACGAGGGGCATTACTGGAGGGGCATTACTGGAGGGGCATTACTGGAGGAGCATTACTGGAGGAGCATTACACGAGGGGCATTACTGGAGGAGCATTACAGGAGGAGCATTACACGAGGGGCATTACTGGAGGAGCATTACACGAGGGGCATTACTGGAGGAGCATTACTGGAGGGGCATTACACGAGGGGCATTACTGGAGGGGCATTACTGGAGGAGCATTACACGAGGGGCATTACTGGAGGAGCATTACTGGAGGGGCATTACACGAGGAGCATTACACGAGGGGCATTACACGAGGGGCATTACTGGAGGAGCATTACACGAGGGGCATTACACGAGGAGCATTACTGGAGGGGCATTACTGGAGGAGCATTACACGAGGGGCATTACACGAGGGGCATTACACGAGGGGCATTACTGGAGGGGCATTACACGAGGAGCATTACTGGAGGGGCATTACACGAGGGGCATTACTGGAGGGGCATTACTGGAGGAGCAGAGGCAGCTGGGAAGTGTCCGTGACGCTCTCTAGGTCCTCCACCATCTGTATGACGCCTCGGATCTGGTCATCCTGAAGGACGTTGCTGGTGTTGCTGATAAATTTCTTCAGTAGGGACTCTCTGGTCAGCGGCTTCCTCCAGTGGCCGTAGAAAGTGTCACATTTGCCCCCCATGGCTCCCCCGTTCCTCAGCAGCAGGGCCACCTCAGCGTACATCTTGTCAAAGTTGGCCTCGTTGTCCCCGGGATGCTCCACCACCACCTTGCTCAGGAGATGCCGGAGGTCTTTGCGGAACATGTTGTCATGGTGGAAGGAGGCGACGTTGACTTGGCCGTCCAGGAGGGCCGTGCAGGCGCTGAACTGGAAGGAGTGCCGGGCCTGGTGCTCGGAGTCGGGGGAAGGCCTGTTTATGTATTTGGAAATGGGGACTCTGAGGACCACGGACTGGATGGCTGACGGGTCCAAAGAGCCGTATTGCTCCATAAATCGATTTCTGACGGAAATGGCGGCGTCGGCCACCCAATGCATCCCCAGGTGGGCCGGGAAGGACTTGAACGCGACGTCTTGCTGGGCTAGAAGGAACTCGTAGTGCTTACCGGGCAATGCCAGGGGCTTGGGTTGGTAGTCACCATAAAACGCACTGAAGCCGGCGCAGCCGGGGACATCGTCCAGTATGAGGGCATTGGCCTCCATCCCTTTAGCGGCCAGAATGGCGGCTTCCATGCCCAGCCTGGTGGCATTGCCAATGTGCAAGGGCTTGGCCAGCGTGGCGGCGTTGGCCATTGGGGCACCAGCAAGAGAGGCGGCGATGGCCAGGGCGTGCATGCATTGTTCCTTATCTAAGGCGAGGAGCTTGGCAGAGGCGGCGGCACTTCCCATGGTGCCCACAACAGAAGGAGGATGGAATCTGTGACGGGAAAACATTCATTATTAGACATTTGTATCCGTGACTACAACATGAGAAGGGCCGAGGCCTCGATTATCACTTGGGGTATGCGAAGGAAGGTCCTCTGTCCCCCCAACACTGTCCCCTGTGTACAGAGCTCCATACAGACATGGGGGTGACCAGTGTGGTGGAGGAACCCGAGTGTCCTGCACAGAGCCCTGACCTCATCCCTACTGACCACTGACTGTGAGCCCGGGTCTTCTCATCCAACATCACCACCTGACCTCATCCCTACTGAGCACTGACTGTGAGCCCGGGTCCCCTCACCCAACATCAGTACCTGACCTCATCCCTACTGAGCACTGACTGTGAGCCCGGGTCCCCTCACCCAACATCACCACCTGACCTCATCCTTACTGAGCACTGACTATGAGCCCGGGTCTTCTCATCCAACATCACCACCTGACCTCATCCTTACTGAGCACTGACTGTGAGCCCGGGTCCCCTCACCCAACATCAGTACCTGACCTCATCCCTACTGAGCACTGACTGTGAGCCCGGGTCTTCTCATCCACCATCACCACCTGACCTCATCCTTACTGAGCACTGACTATGAGCCCGGGTCTTCTCATCCACCATCACCACCTGACCTCACACATGGGACAAATCCCCACAGACACACTCCTAAATCTTGTGGAAGCCTTCCCAGGAGAGTGGGGGATGGTAGGGCCACAATGGGAGCAGCTCCATATTAATGGCCATGTGGGGCCGGCAACACCGTATTAATGGCCATGTGGGGGGGGGCAGCTCCATATTAATAGCCAGGGGGAGGGCAATGCCATAATAATAGCCAGGGGGAGGGCAATGCCATATTAATAGCCAGGGGGAGGGGCAATGCCATATTAATAGCCAGGGGGAGGGGCAATGCCATATTAATAGCCAGGGGGAGGGCAATGCCATATTAATAGCCAGGGGGAGGGGCAATGCCATATTAATAGCCAGGGGGAGGGGCAATGCCATATTATTGGCCATGGTGGTGGTTTTGGAATGACATGGCCAACAAGCTCATATATGATGTGAGGGGCAGATAAACTTGTGGCCATAGGGGGTAATTTGGTGACTTCCTGTCTGGATTCTAGCAGGATGAGATATTGTCTCGGACAGGGGCGTAACTATAATTATAGCAGCCCAGGCGTCTGCTATGGGGCCCGGGGGGGTGGAAGGGGCCCCATTAGGTTGTTGAGGCAAATGTAACATAGAAGATAATAAGGTATCATTGGCGGTTGGTGACAACTCTCTAATCCTCTCTGTGAAGATGCGCGGGAGGAGTGTTTGGGATCGTAACTCACAGCTCCGAGAAAGGTCATAAGAGGGGCCCCATGATCTGTAGTTAGGGCCCCGGTCTTGGTGTAGGAGCCGGGATATATTTGAATTTGGTAACTCACTTCTTTGGGATGTTCTTGGCCTCCTTGGAGAAGCACATCAGCCTTCCTTGAACCTCGATTCCGACATTGAAAGCGGTGAGAAGTTCCTCCCCGGTGACCCGTCTCTCCCGGCAAAGCATTTGCGTCAGAGCCAGCAGTGCCGGGAGGACGGCGCCGGACGGGTGGGTGGCCGGGTGCCACGTGTCATCAAAGTCCATGGAGTGAACCTGAACCCGGAGAGAGAGAGAGAGAGATGATCAGACACGCGGCCCCGACTTCTGCTCTCCAGACTCATCACAAGGGCCACGTCTACTCACGGCTACTCCGTTGGCGTACGCGGCCAGGGTGGGGGAGAGCTTTAACCCTTTCTGTCCATACACCGAGCAATGGGAGGAGCTTCCGTAACTTGCGAAATGCAGATCCTGAAGAGGAAACAAATGGAAGATCAATATTTATAATGTAGCGCCAATCCCATGAACGCCCCCGGAGCCGCCCGCCATTGCTCT
>NW_017309426.1:5494-9489 GCF_000935625.1 Nanorana parkeri
AACATTGCTCTACCCGAGCCGCCCAACATTGCTCTACCGGAGCCGCCCCCCACTGCTCTACCGGAGCCGCCCGCCATTGCTCTACCGGAGCCGCCCGCCATTGCTCTACCGGAGCCGCCCAACATTGCTCTACCCGAGCCGCCCAACATTGCTCTACCGGAGCCGCCCGCCATTGCTCTACCTGGAGCTGCCCGCCATTGCTCTACATCGGCACCTACCTGACAATACTTCAAGACGATGTTGAAGACGTGCGTTGTGCTTCCCATCACCCCCACGCCGATGCTGTCCAGGATCATCCGCTTACTTCTGTAGCGCACGATGTCAGAGAGGTGCACGGGGCGGATGCCGTGGATAAAAGACGCAAAGCTGTTGGTGACCGTCTCTTCCAGCTGGTTCCCATCGACCACTGAAGGAGATGGAAGGTCATTGTTAGTGGTCGCCGTTATATTACAGGCAAAGCGAAGTCTGCCGCCCAAGTCGCCAATCAGCGTCTCCGATAGATCAGATCTGATTGGACGGCAGCTTCCGCCCCGGAATAACTATACAATGAGTCCGGACATGAAACACGTTTCATTATTTCAGCGTTACCTTTGGCGGCCGACTTGTGGATGTGTCTGGAGAGGCGCTGAAGATTCTTCGTTTTCTGGAATAATAATAAAAAACAGACGTGTGAGTGAATCTTCCATCAACAAACAGACATGTGAGTGAATCTTCCATCAACAAACAGACACGTGAGTGAATCTCCCATCAACAAACAGACACGTGAGTGAATCTTCCATCAACAAACAGACGTGTGAGTGAATCTTCCATCAACAAACAGACGTGTGAGTGAATCTTCCATCAACAAATGACGGAATTTACTGTCTACGGGTGAGAATTAGGGTGAATCTCTGATCTGATGGTGGAAGATTTGGGTCATTGTTGTAGCGCACAATGCGTCCACCAGAGGTCACTACAACCTCACCCCTCCCCCTGTGGCTCCGGCTGCGCTCATCGCCCAATATATGTAAAAAATGACATTCCGGAAATAAATATCTGACAATAATTCATCATTCCAGAGCTGGGAAAACCGCACAATTCTTGTATGTAAAAGTTACATTTTCATGTTATTATTCACCCTCGGTGAAACACAATTCTGTAAATAATAATACATATGAATCATTATTGGGACCTCCGACCATTAAACTTGTTCCCAGTGACTGGCGATGAGTAACAAATGTCACAGAGCGGATTTCAGACACAATTCCGCATTCACCAAAATTTTACCAAAATTGATGTGTAATTTCTGTCACGCGGAAACTGCCGGATGAGATGTGAGGAGAAAAAATAACATGAAAAAAACAAAAGTTTTTATAAAACTCCGCCTCCTTTTCTTTCTGTTTTTTGCTTTTATTTTGGTGCATTTTGTTGTGTTTTTTTTTTATGTGTTTAATTTTTTCATTTCCTGTTATACAGATATTGTGCTCATCATGACATTCACCCAGGCCATATTTCCCGTTATATTCCATAACAATAATGATATTTGTATATGAAATAGGAAAGACTACAATGTGTCATACGTGTGACATAGGGAGCGATTTAGATACATTGTATTTCGATATTTGAATCTCCTCTTTCTTGTCTATTTATTTCCTCCGTCATCTATAGAACTTCTCGTTTGGCTTTTTTTGTGAGTTTCTTATTTATTTCTTGTCTTTGAAGTTCATTTGTATCTTAGTTTCCTCCGTAATCTTCTCCTTCTTCCCATTTCCCGTTATTCTATTTATATTATTACATGGGGGGGGGAGTTTAGACATTTGTAAAGGAATAATAATGAAATAAAGTTGGAGCCGGAATGTCAGCGAAGGATCACTCTTCCGGGTCATGGGATCTTTGTAAAACATAAAATCGAGGCAACTGGACTTGCTGAATTCTTGAAGACGTTCCGCTTGTCATCCGACATTCTGAATCGAGGAAGCTGGTCGGATGAGCAGCGGAACGTCTTCAAGAATTCAGCAAGTCCAGTTGCCTCGATTTTATGTTTTACAAATGTCATTATTTCTATTATTTCTTCTCCATATTATTGGAATTAAAGTAAAATCACAAAACAAAAGCATAAACCCCAAATACGAGGAGGGGACACGACACACCAAACATGTCTCTTCCAATATTTCAAGTTACTTTATGTTCTTTCTCTCCTACAAAAATGCCTCAAAACCCCCAAAACCACAAAGCCCAATTGCAAGCCTTAAGCATTGTTCATTCCCACTTCCCCGCTGACTGGAATCCACTTTATCTAATTGGCAGAATTGTTACTGAAATAATGGAAATTTTGGTAAAATATCAGCAAAGTGAAATCGGTGAATTTGGCTCGTCTTGTTACATCGCTACATTGTATATAGAAACCTGAAGTATTTATCTGATATTTGTATTCCACTTTCTATAAAGTTCTATGGAGGTAAGGACCCTCATTCACCTCCAGCCTGAAACATGTCAGGACATCCTCTTCTAGAGGAAAAAACTTCATTTCAACTCTTAACATAAAATTCTGTTTCATTTTCTGCAAAAAATGTTTCATGTGATTGACCTGAAGAGAAGACGTCCAATGATAGAGAGACACAAGTCTGTGTGTGTGACATATAATAATAATAATGGTCCATTGTCCCTCCATACATTGGACGTCCTCCAACAACTCACCTGAAGAGAAGACGTCCAATGATACAAATACACAACTCTGTGTGTGTGATATATAATGATAATAATAATAATGATGATGATGATTTCGGTCCATGGCTCCGCCATACATTGGACGTAGACCAACAACTCACCTGGAGGGCTCCGGAGAACATGTTGAGAGTTGTCTCAGGTTTGTCTCTTGGGATGAATTCTGTGAGTTGGTGTCTCAGCTGATGGTGGCTTCCTCTATTTATTTCTCCACAGACACACACATGTGATGACATCATCATTGGGTCACAGGAAGGGGGCGGTGACATTGTTAGTTTACATTCAGGAAACAATTGCTGAATATTTGTTGGGAATTTTTGCAGAGAACATAACGTGTTAATGACAGAAGTCTGACTCACCGGAATGTCACAAATATTGACTTGGCTCTTATTCTTTGTTGTCTGTCCTCAAAGGTCTCAGAATTTCCCCCAGCCATTTACTTCTGACCCCCTCTACCCCTCCCCCCCCCGCAGCAATATACACCTGACCATGGTGACAACCGCCTCATATTGTTCTATTTCTGGATCACCAGGAACCTGAAGAGAGAAAATACATCAGAAGATCGCAATGAGATGCTGAAGGCGAGACGACTCGTCCAATAAAATCTCCCATTAGAGTCACATCTCTTCCTGGACGACGTTTCCGCATCTGACTTCTTCCTCATACCAGAAATAATAATATCGGAGATTGTGTGATCGGAGATTGATCGGAGATTGTGTGATCGGAGATTGTGTGATCGGAGATTGTGTGATCGGAGATTGATCGGAGATTGTGTGATCGGAGATTGATCGGAGATTGTGTGATCGGAGATTGTGTGATCGGAGATTGAGCGGAGATTGTGTGATCGGAGATTGAGTGATCGGAGATTGAGTGATCGGAGATTGTGTGATCGGAGATTGTGTGATCGGAGATTGTGTGATCGGAGACTGTGTGATCGGAGACTGTGTGATCGGAGACTGTGTGATCGGAGACTGTGTGATCGGAGACTGTGTGATCGGAGACTGTGTGATCGGAGACTGTGTGATCGGAGACTGTGATCGGAGATTGTGTGATCGGAGACTGTGTGATCGGAGATTGATTTGCAGTGTCGGGGGATTTGGAGGTTTTTTATCTATTGCAGATATTTATTGATCGGCAACAATTTCCGTATTTCCCATCAGACGTCTGCCATTCGTTTCATTCCGAATATCTGAATAAAAATATAACGAAGAATCCGAACATTTTGGATGCTACTGAAATGTTTCCCGATTGTCGGAGACTGTGTGATCGGAGACTGTGTGATCGGAGACTGT
>NW_017309426.1:10542-10859 GCF_000935625.1 Nanorana parkeri
GAGATTGTGTGATCGGAGATTGATCGGAGATTGATCGGAGACTGTGTGATCGGAGATTGATTGGAGATTGTGTGATCGGAGATTGTGTGATCGGAGATTAATCGGAGATTGTGTGATCGGAGATTGTGTGATCGGAGTTTGAGTGATCGGAGATTGTGTGATCGGAGATTGTGTGATCGGAGACTGTGTGATCGGAGACTGTGTGATCGGAGACTGTGTGATCGGAGATTGCGTGATCGGAGACTGTGTGATCGGAGACTGTGTGATCGGAGATTGTGTGATCGGAGACTGTGTGATCGGAGACTGTGTGATCGGAG
>NW_017309426.1:11282-11617 GCF_000935625.1 Nanorana parkeri
CTCCCCAAACTCATATCAGACCTTTGGGGCCCCTCCCCCCCCTCATATCAGACCTTTGGGGCCCCTCCCCCCCCATGTGTGTGGATTGTCGAGAGTTAAAAAGAAATTCTCTCCATTGTCATCGTTTTCTTTATAAGTCACCAAACAATTCCCGACATCAATGTGCCAAAAATATCCATTGTTATCACATGTTATGGCGCCGTTATCACGTCTTATGCGTGACGTGGAATCTATTCTCAGGTATAATAAACGCATTAAGAGACGATTGTCACTCCAGGAAGAAGGAAGCAGAAAATCTCAATTTTCCTTCTCGGTGGAGACGTTTTATTTACCTC
>NW_017309426.1:11719-11939 GCF_000935625.1 Nanorana parkeri
GAGGAAAGTCTGAGTGCCGGAGACACAAAGATCCATCGTCTGTAATCACAAAGCATCTCATAGAGAGTGACGGCCAAAGATGACCCCATCCGGGCTATAGTATGAATACACCCCAATCTACCAACCCCCCACCAATCTACCATACACCCCAATCTACCAACCCCCCACCAATCTACCATACACCCCAATCTACCAACCCCCCTCTGCCGGACTATAGTAT
>NW_017309426.1:15042-16035 GCF_000935625.1 Nanorana parkeri
GCTATAGTATGAATACACCCCAATCTACCAACCCCCCACCAATCTACCATACACCCCAATCTACCAACCCCCCACCAATCTACCATACACCCCAATCTACCAACCCCCCACCAATCTACCATACACCCCAATCTACCAACCCCCCTCTGCCGGACTATAGTACGAATACACCCCAGCAATGGCTGCTGCTGATTGCCCCCCATCAATGTACAGCCGAGAATTGTCAGATCGGCTTCTTCCACGAAAGATGATTGAAGAATTGACTTTGGATGAAGGGATTGGGGCCAATGGGCCCTCAGACTTGTCAGCCAAGATGGGAGAGCGGTGTGAGGTCAGAGGTCATGGGGTAACACGGATCAGATCCGTCCGTCCAATATGTAGATGAACCTTCCATGGAACCTTCAGCCCGCCATCACTTTTCAGGGTCTAGAAGCCGATTTCCTGGTTACGTTGTCCTCACAATGGCTCCACGTTCCTTCCTTCCCGGTCCCGGAGGTTTTCCCGGGAGGATGGGGGGAGGAGACACAGCAAACTCTTCTTCCATCGCCCTACCACCCCCTTTCACCCCCCAGATGTCACCAGACCGGAGATAATACGACTGAAGGGCGAGGTCACATGACATCCTCCTATGAGGAATTGCCCCCTGTGGGGTGAGTGAAGGCGAGGACTGCAATTGGAGGAGACTTTTACCCAGATATCCCAGACGGTGACACAATTCTGCAGCGGATCATGGAGGTGATGGAAGACGGAGGAGATGGAAGACGGAGGTGATGGAAGACGGAGGAGATGGAAGACGGAGGAGATGGAAGACGGAGGAGGAGATGGAAGACGGAGGAGATGGAAGACGGAGGAGATGGAAGACGGAGGAGATGAAAGACGGAGGAGGAGATGGAAGACGGAGGAGGAGATGGAAGACGGAGGAGGAGATGGAAGACGGAGGAGATGGAAGACGGAGGAGGAGATGGAAGACGGAGGAGATGGAAGACGGAGGAG
>NW_017309426.1:19154-20991 GCF_000935625.1 Nanorana parkeri
AGCCCACCTGAGACCCTGCAGAGACCGCCACAGGCCATGCCGAGCCCACCTGAGACCCTGCAGAGACCGCCACAGGCCATGCCGAGCCCACCTGAGACCCTGCAGAGACCGCCACAGGCCATGCAGAGCCCACCTGAGACCCTGCAGAGACCGCCACAGGCCATGCCGAGCCCACCTGAGACCCTGCAGAGACCGTCACAGGCCATGCCGAGCCCACCCGAGACCCTGCAGAGACCGCCACAGGCCATGCCGAGCCCACCTGAGACCCTGCAGAGACCGTCACAGGCCATGCCGAGCCCACCCGAGACCCTGCAGAGACCGCCACAGGCCATGCAGAGCCCACCTGAGACCCTGCAGAGACCGTCACAGGCCATGCCGAGCCCACCCGAGACCCTGCAGAGACCGTCACAGGCCATGCCAAGCCCACCCGAGACCCTGCAGAGACCGCCACAGGCCATGCAGAGCCCACCTGAGACCTTGCAGAGCCGATCAGAGACCCTGTACAACACACCTGGGACCCTGCAGAGACTGCCACAGGCCATGCAGAGCCCACCACAGACCCGGCATAGCCCATCACAGACCCCGCATAGTCCACCTGAGACACTGCAGAGACCGCCACAGGCCATGCAGAGCCCATCACAGACCCTGCACAGGCCAACTGAGACCCTGCAGAGCCCACCCGAGACCCTGCAGAGACCGCCACAGGCCATGCAGAGCCCACCACAGACCCGGCGTAACCCATCACAGACCCTGCACAGGCCACCTGAGGCCCTGCAGAGCCCATCAGAAACCCTGCATAGCCCACCATAGACCCCACATTGCCTACCTGAGACCTTGCAGAGCCGATCAGAGACCCCGCTCCTCCTCCACCCGGAAGCTCTCTGAGGTAAATTAGGCGGCCACGAGACCCAACGAGTGGCCGCCTAATTTGCCTGATTCTGTGTGGCCCGGCTCGCTGCACTGATTTGGGGGGCAGCGTTTTGCCGCCCCCCCTGGAATGTGTCTCCCAAGGCAGATGCCTTGTTTCTTCTATTGTATTGTATGTGTCGTGTGTGTTATTATATTGTACATATTATTGCATTGTAAATATCATGTATGTTGTGTTTACAATGTTATTGCTGTGTGGCCTTCAGTGAATTGCAGCAATAAAGCACACGCGTGTCGGCTGGATATACGGGAGCTCTGCCATGTGATAAGCTGAGGAAACCCAGAAGTGGTGGGACGGGATTTTCCCTCGCTGACACATTTGGTGGATCAGCTGAAACGTTTCTAGTTGAAGTCGGTGGAAGTTGTTGTGTAATGACGCCCCCGGAGGCCTTCCTTACATCTCCGCGTCAGCAATCTCCTCCCTCACTTTCCTCTCTGTCAGAGTTCTGATACTTCAGGGAAAAGAGAAGCAGAATGACCCGTTGGGGTCCGATGTATGAGGAGAAGGTGACCCCTCCTCCATTCACGAGGGGTGGAGCCTAAGAATGGAGGAATTGGGCAAATGGTTGATGATGTTTTATTAGATCTTTGGCATCTCACCCGATGCATTCTGGGCTTTCATTGTCCACAGATTGTTCGGTCCGATGTGTTATATGCTGAAGATTTATCACCGGAACCACGAACAACCTCCAAATGTTTGTTTCCTCTTCACGTCATTCAGAAACACACAACACACTCCACATTTCCATTCCGACCCATTCTGACAGATTCTGACCCATTGTTACCCATTCTCATTGATTCTGACCCATTGTTACCGATTCTCATTGATTCTGACCCATTGTTACCGATTCTCATTGATTCTGACCCATTGTTACCGATTCTCATTGATTCTGACCCATTGTTACCGATT
>NW_017309426.1:38051-38847 GCF_000935625.1 Nanorana parkeri
GCCGGAGAGTAGAGGTAAGATGGCCTTAGGTGGGTCTCCTGCCTTCTCGTTGGGCGCTCTGTATTGTGACCAGGAATGAGACCACCGTTGCGTCTCCAGTTGGCCAGTGTTGGTGATCTGGGGCCCCTGTAACCTCATTTTCCTGATGGGGGGGCCACAGCGGTTCCTCTGTTGCTGCGACCCCTTTTCATGTCCTCATTTTGGGTGATCACAGCACCGGACTTGTGTGAGGCTTGGACTGGCCGCTGGAAGGACGTTCCTGCTGAGGGAAGATGAGTCTCCTGACGTCGGGGTCAGTGGGCGGGACAATTGCGACGTGACACAGATTCAGAGTCCGTGATTGGTCCTCGGAGGGACACGTTATATTCCATGTCATGGTGGGATGGGGGGCTGCCGGCTGGGTTTGTGGTGGGAAGACGAGTCCATGAAATGTCCTCCGAGGGGGTCAGAGCTACACATGACCTGAAGATACATGGAGGAGACTTCCGGAACGTTCTCTGGATTCCGTGTACCGGACCTCGGCGTACCGAACCTCGGTGTACCGGACCTCGGCGTGCCGGACCTCGGCGTGCCGGACCTCGGCGTGCCGGACCTTGGCGTACCGGATCTCAGTGTACCGGACCTCGGTGTATCGGACCTTGGCGTACCGGATCTCAGTGTACCGGACCTCGGTGTAGCGGACCTTGGCGTACCGGACCTCGGCGTGCCGGACCTCGGCGTACCGGACCTCAGCGTGCCGGACCTTGGCGTACCGGATCTCAGTGTACCGGACCTCGGTGTATCGGACCTTGGCGTA
>NW_017309426.1:42824-50867 GCF_000935625.1 Nanorana parkeri
ATACACGCATGTATATATGGAATACTCGGTGCATACACGCATGTATATATGGAATACTCGGTGCATACACGCATGTATATATGGAATACTCGGTGTATACACGCATGTATATCTGGAATACTCGGTGCATACATGCATGTATATATGGAATACTCGGTGTATACACGCATGTATATATGGAATACTCGGTGTATACACGCATGTATATCTGGAATACTCGGTGCATACACGCATGTATATATGGAATACTCGGTGTATACACGCATGTTTATATGGAATACTCGGGTGCATACACGCATGTATATATGGAATATTCGGTGTATACACGCATGTATATCTGGAATACTCGGTGCATACACGCATGTATATCTGGAGTCCTTCCTCCCGTAAAATGACCTTCATGGCTGATCTAAAGGGTAGAGCTGTGCGTGTAATGCCGCATCTGACCAACAGAGGCTGCCGTGTGACACCAATTTATACTCCATGTGATACGCCGGATTGTTACAGCGTCACCTTCCCGTGTACAGCGTCACCTTCCCGTGTGCAGCGTCACCTTCCCGTGTGCAGCGTCACCTTCCCGTGTGCAGCGTCACCTTCCCGTGTGCAACGTCACCTTCCCGTGTACAGCGTTACCTTCCCGTGTGCAGCGTCACCTTCCCGTGTGCAGCGTCACCTTCCCGTGTACAGCGTTACCTTCCCGTGTGCAGCGTCATCCTTCCCGTGTACAGCGACATGTCTGTGTTCTGCGAGCGCGTCAATGTGTACTGTGTGTTCAATGCATGACCCCAGAGCAAAACATTTCTACATGTGAGCCTCCTACACTATATGGTCCACAGTATGAGGACCTCCCTCCAAGGACGGGGTTCAGGGGTCTCCAGTGACGGGGTTCAGGGGTCTCCAGTGACGGGGTTCAGGGGTCTCCAGTGATGGGGTTCAGGGGTCTCCAGTGATGGGGTTCAGGGGTCTCCAGGGACGGGGTTCGGGGGTCTCCAGGGACGGGGTTCAGGGGTCTCCAGTGAAGGGTCTCTTCCTCCTCCATCATACAAAGACATTGTAGACAATGGGGCTCTTCCAGCCTTGTGGTCACAGTTTGGTGAAGACCCTTTTCTGTCCCCATATAGACCATGAGGTCTATATTGGTCTATACTGGTCTATATTGGCCTATACTGGTCTATAATGGTCTATATTGGTCTATAATGGTCTATATTGGTCTATAATGGTCTATCCTGGTGTATACTGGTCTATATTGGTCTATACTGGTCTATACTGGTCTATACTGGTCTATATTGGTCTATAATGGTCTATATTGGCCTATACTGGTCTATAATGGTCTATATTGGTCTATATTGGTCTATACTGGTCTATAATTGTCTATAATGGTCTATATTGGTCTATACTGGTATATACTGGTCTATACTGGTCTATATTGGTCTATAATGGTCTATATTGGTCTATACTGGTCTATAATGGTCTTTCTCTGCTTATTACTGACTAATGTTTCAGCAGATGAAGGGAGACCTGTACTGAAGGCAGATATACCCCTCAGAGATACCCCTCAGATGTACCCCTCAGATATACCCCTCAGATGTACCCCTCAGATGTACCCCTCAGATGTGCCCCTCAGATGTACCCCTCAGATGTACCCCTAGTGGTTAAGTCTGATCCATCGTGTGCATGTAGATAGTCCCCGGGATGTTGGCGGGGCAGCAGGGCAATGTTGAGTTGTGTTGTGTTGAGTTGTGTTGTGTTGAGCTGTGTTGTGTTGAGTTGTGCTGTGTTGAGCTGTGTTGAGCTGTGTTGAGCTGTGTTGAGCTGTGTTGAGCTGTGTTGAGCTGTGTTGAGCTGTGTTGAGCTGTGTTGAGCTGTGTTGAGCTGTGTTGAGCTGTGTTGAGCTGTGTTGAGCTGTGTTGAGCTGTGTTGAGCTGTGTTGAGCTGTGTTGAGCTGTGTTGAGCTGTGTTGAGCTGTGTTGAGCTGTGTTGAGCTGTGTTGAGCTGTGTTGAGCTGTGTTGAGCTGTGTTGAGCTGTGTTGAGCTGTGTTGAGCTGTGTTGAGCTGTGTTGAGCTGTGTTGAGCTGTGTTGAGCTGTGTTGAGCTGTGTTGAGCTGTGTTGAGCTGTGTTGAGCTGTGTTGAGCTGTGTTGAGCTGTGTTGAGCTGTGTTGAGCTGTGTTGAGCTGTGTTGAGCTGTGTTGAGCTGTGTTGAGCTGTGTTGAGCTGTGTTGAGCTGTGTTGAGCTGTGTTGAGCTGTGTTGAGCTGTGTTGAGCTGTGTTGAGCTGTGTTGAGCTGTGTTGAGCTGTGTTGAGCTGTGTTGAGCTGTGTTGAGCTGTGTTGAGCTGTGTTGAGCTGTGTTGAGCTGTGTTGAGCTGTGTTGAGCTGTGTTGAGCTGTGTTGAGCTGTGTTGAGCTGTGTTGAGCTGTGTTGAGCTGTGTTGAGCTGTGTTGAGCTGTGTTGAGCTGTGTTGAGCTGTGTTGAGCTGTGTTGAGCTGTGTTGAGCTGTGTTGAGCTGTGTTGAGCTGTGTTGAGCTGTGTTGAGCTGTGTTGAGCTGTGTTGAGCTGTGTTGAGCTGTGTTGAGCTGTGTTGAGCTGTGTTGAGCTGTGTTGAGCTGTGTTGAGCTGTGTTGAGCTGTGTTGAGCTGTGTTGAGCTGTGTTGAGCTGTGTTGAGCTGTGTTGAGCTGTGTTGAGCTGTGTTGAGCTGTGTTGAGCTGTGTTGAGCTGTGTTGAGCTGTGTTGAGCTGTGTTGAGCTGTGTTGAGCTGTGTTGAGCTGTGTTGAGCTGTGTTGAGCTGTGTTGAGCTGTGTTGAGCTGTGTTGAGCTGTGTTGAGCTGTGTTGAGCTGTGTTGAGCTGTGTTGAGCTGTGTTGAGCTGTGTTGAGCTGTGTTGAGCTGTGTTGAGCTGTGTTGAGCTGTGTTGAGCTGTGTTGAGCTGTGTTGAGCTGTGTTGAGCTGTGTTGAGCTGTGTTGAGCTGTGTTGAGCTGTGTTGAGCTGTGTTGAGCTGTGTTGAGCTGTGTTGAGCTGTGTTGAGCTGTGTTGAGCTGTGTTGAGCTGTGTTGAGCTGTGTTGAGCTGTGTTGAGCTGTGTTGAGCTGTGTTGAGCTGTGTTGAGCTGTGTTGAGCTGTGTTGAGCTGTGTTGAGCTGTGTTGAGCTGTGTTGAGCTGTGTTGAGCTGTGTTGAGCTGTGTTGAGCTGTGTTGAGCTGTGTTGAGCTGTGTTGAGCTGTGTTGAGCTGTGTTGAGCTGTGTTGAGCTGTGTTGAGCTGTGTTGAGCTGTGTTGAGCTGTGTTGAGCTGTGTTGAGCTGTGTTGAGCTGTGTTGAGCTGTGTTGAGCTGTGTTGAGCTGTGTTGAGCTGTGTTGAGCTGTGTTGAGCTGTGTTGAGCTGTGTTGAGCTGTGTTGAGCTGTGTTGAGCTGTGTTGAGCTGTGTTGAGCTGTGTTGAGCTGTGTTGAGCTGTGTTGAGCTGTGTTGAGCTGTGTTGAGCTGTGTTGAGCTGTGTTGAGCTGTGTTGAGCTGTGTTGAGCTGTGTTGAGCTGTGTTGAGCTGTGTTGAGCTGTGTTGAGCTGTGTTGAGCTGTGTTGAGCTGTGTTGAGCTGTGTTGAGCTGTGTTGAGCTGTGTTGAGCTGTGTTGAGCTGTGTTGAGCTGTGTTGAGCTGTGTTGAGCTGTGTTGAGCTGTGTTGAGCTGTGTTGAGCTGTGTTGAGCTGTGTTGAGCTGTGTTGAGCTGTGTTGAGCTGTGTTGAGCTGTGTTGAGCTGTGTTGAGCTGTGTTGAGCTGTGTTGAGCTGTGTTGAGCTGTGTTGAGCTGTGTTGAGCTGTGTTGAGCTGTGTTGAGCTGTGTTGAGCTGTGTTGAGCTGTGTTGAGCTGTGTTGAGCTGTGTTGAGCTGTGTTGAGCTGTGTTGAGCTGTGTTGAGCTGTGTTGAGCTGTGTTGAGCTGTGTTGAGCTGTGTTGAGCTGTGTTGAGCTGTGTTGAGCTGTGTTGAGCTGTGTTGAGCTGTGTTGAGCTGTGTTGAGCTGTGTTGAGCTGTGTTGAGCTGTGTTGAGCTGTGTTGAGCTGTGTTGAGCTGTGTTGAGCTGTGTTGAGCTGTGTTGAGCTGTGTTGAGCTGTGTTGAGCTGTGTTGAGCTGTGTTGAGCTGTGTTGAGCTGTGTTGAGCTGTGTTGAGCTGTGTTGAGCTGTGTTGAGCTGTGTTGAGCTGTGTTGAGCTGTGTTGAGCTGTGTTGAGCTGTGTTGAGCTGTGTTGAGCTGTGTTGAGCTGTGTTGAGCTGTGTTGAGCTGTGTTGAGCTGTGTTGAGCTGTGTTGAGCTGTGTTGAGCTGTGTTGAGCTGTGTTGAGCTGTGTTGAGCTGTGTTGAGCTGTGTTGAGCTGTGTTGAGCTGTGTTGAGCTGTGTTGAGCTGTGTTGAGCTGTGTTGAGCTGTGTTGAGCTGTGTTGAGCTGTGTTGAGCTGTGTTGAGCTGTGTTGAGCTGTGTTGAGCTGTGTTGAGCTGTGTTGAGCTGTGTTGAGCTGTGTTGAGCTGTGTTGAGCTGTGTTGAGCTGTGTTGAGCTGTGTTGAGCTGTGTTGAGCTGTGTTGAGCTGTGTTGAGCTGTGTTGAGCTGTGTTGAGCTGTGTTGAGCTGTGTTGAGCTGTGTTGAGCTGTGTTGAGCTGTGTTGAGCTGTGTTGAGCTGTGTTGAGCTGTGTTGAGCTGTGTTGAGCTGTGTTGAGCTGTGTTGAGCTGTGTTGAGCTGTGTTGAGCTGTGTTGAGCTGTGTTGAGCTGTGTTGAGCTGTGTTGAGCTGTGTTGAGCTGTGTTGAGCTGTGTTGAGCTGTGTTGAGCTGTGTTGAGCTGTGTTGAGCTGTGTTGAGCTGTGTTGAGCTGTGTTGAGCTGTGTTGAGCTGTGTTGAGCTGTGTTGAGCTGTGTTGAGCTGTGTTGAGCTGTGTTGAGCTGTGTTGAGCTGTGTTGAGCTGTGTTGAGCTGTGTTGAGCTGTGTTGAGCTGTGTTGAGCTGTGTTGAGCTGTGTTGAGCTGTGTTGAGCTGTGTTGAGCTGTGTTGAGCTGTGTTGAGCTGTGTTGAGCTGTGTTGAGCTGTGTTGAGCTGTGTTGAGCTGTGTTGAGCTGTGTTGAGCTGTGTTGAGCTGTGTTGAGCTGTGTTGAGCTGTGTTGAGCTGTGTTGAGCTGTGTTGAGCTGTGTTGAGCTGTGTTGAGCTGTGTTGAGCTGTGTTGAGCTGTGTTGAGCTGTGTTGAGCTGTGTTGAGCTGTGTTGAGCTGTGTTGAGCTGTGTTGAGCTGTGTTGAGCTGTGTTGAGCTGTGTTGAGCTGTGTTGAGCTGTGTTGAGCTGTGTTGAGCTGTGTTGAGCTGTGTTGAGCTGTGTTGAGCTGTGTTGAGCTGTGTTGAGCTGTGTTGAGCTGTGTTGAGCTGTGTTGAGCTGTGTTGAGCTGTGTTGAGCTGTGTTGAGCTGTGTTGAGCTGTGTTGAGCTGTGTTGAGCTGTGTTGAGCTGTGTTGAGCTGTGTTGAGCTGTGTTGAGCTGTGTTGAGCTGTGTTGAGCTGTGTTGAGCTGTGTTGAGCTGTGTTGAGCTGTGTTGAGCTGTGTTGAGCTGTGTTGAGCTGTGTTGAGCTGTGTTGAGCTGTGTTGAGCTGTGTTGAGCTGTGTTGAGCTGTGTTGAGCTGTGTTGAGCTGTGTTGAGCTGTGTTGAGCTGTGTTGAGCTGTGTTGAGCTGTGTTGAGCTGTGTTGAGCTGTGTTGAGCTGTGTTGAGCTGTGTTGAGCTGTGTTGAGCTGTGTTGAGCTGTGTTGAGCTGTGTTGAGCTGTGTTGAGCTGTGTTGAGCTGTGTTGAGCTGTGTTGAGCTGTGTTGAGCTGTGTTGAGCTGTGTTGAGCTGTGTTGAGCTGTGTTGAGCTGTGTTGAGCTGTGTTGAGCTGTGTTGAGCTGTGTTGAGCTGTGTTGAGCTGTGTTGAGCTGTGTTGAGCTGTGTTGAGCTGTGTTGAGCTGTGTTGAGCTGTGTTGAGCTGTGTTGAGCTGTGTTGAGCTGTGTTGAGCTGTGTTGAGCTGTGTTGAGCTGTGTTGAGCTGTGTTGAGCTGTGTTGAGCTGTGTTGAGCTGTGTTGAGCTGTGTTGAGCTGTGTTGAGCTGTGTTGAGCTGTGTTGAGCTGTGTTGAGCTGTGTTGAGCTGTGTTGAGCTGTGTTGAGCTGTGTTGAGCTGTGTTGAGCTGTGTTGAGCTGTGTTGAGCTGTGTTGAGCTGTGTTGAGCTGTGTTGAGCTGTGTTGAGCTGTGTTGAGCTGTGTTGAGCTGTGTTGAGCTGTGTTGAGCTGTGTTGAGCTGTGTTGAGCTGTGTTGAGTTGTGCTGTGTTGAGTTGTGTTGTGTTGAGTTGTGTTGTGTTGCTGTAGCCCTCCAGGTCTGTTATGATGGTCCTCACACCTCCTGCACGGCTTTTCTCTCCTCCAGAGGCCTCCGTCCTCAGTTACGATGGCAGTATGTACATGAAGATCGTCATGCCGGTGGTCATGCACACAGAAGCGGAAGACGTTTCCTTGCGGTTCAAGTCTCAGCGAGCCTACGGGCTACTGGTGGCCACGACATCTCGGGATTCGGCCGACACGCTGCGGCTGGAGCTGGACGGAGGGAAAGTTAAGCTGACGGTCAACTTAGGTATCGTACGCTCCTTCCTCTCCGTGGGCGGGCAGGGCGTCCATGTCTTTCTGTTCGCTTCCTTTGGCCGCACTGATGTCTGTTGTTTCACCGCTGCATGTTCCTCTCCATCACCCTGCCATCCAACAAAGTTCTGACCGTGTCTCCGGCGCTGCCAGGACTGAAATGGAATTGAGATAACGGCCCCATTTCACCCCGTGGCTCCCTCAGATAAAGTCTCAGATGTAGAACGGCGGCCATTGTCAGATCATGGTCAGTGGCTGGAAATTGCCGCCTTGTCTGTTTCCAATTTTGGGAGCGGGGTCATGAAGAAAATGGTGTTGGGAGAGTTCCCGATCCTCTCCATCCCCCGCTACTCGTAATACCAATTCTTCTTCATCTTCATCATCATCATCTGTGTCACTTCATTGCCTCCCTTGTCCTATTCTCCACCCAACGCAGTCTGCAGAGCCCCCCCTCCCTCCCCCGTCCGCTCTCTACAACTCTCAGACGATTGTCAAGCGATCATAAAATTGGTCATAAATGGTCCTTACAAAATTGTCTCCTCCTGATTGGACGCTGAGAATACATTGGAGGCGGTGTTGGGTCACCTCTGTGCTTTTCGTGTGGTGTCAATGTTTGTGCTGGCCGTACTTCTGTCCCTCTGTGTTTTTTCTTTTAAGTTGATTAATCTTGTTCCATCCGTCATGTTATCTCACAAAGATGGCACTCACTACCCTTCAAAGGCCTGAAGCCTGCGGCCCGTACAGCAAACAGCCTTGAGAACAGAGCGTGCTGAGCAGCTTTTAGGGGTGAACAAAAAGTCCTTCCACCACCCAGCACCCCCACACGAGTCTTCTCGTGGAGCTCTCACCGAGGATGGATAGTCAGAACCTCTCCACCTTCTCCATCCCCCGACTCTGCGCACTTATCAGTCTCCTATAGACTGCCGCAAGGTCGCCTTCTGCTCCGCCACAATGCTGCGGTCTATGGGGAGAACTAGCTGCAGTCCTCTGTTAGAGAGACATACTTCTCCATATCCTTCCTTCCTTGTCCTGTCCCCTCTGCGCCTCCCTTGTCCCCTCTGCGCCTCCCCTGTCCCCTCTGCGCCTTCCCTGTCCCCTCTGTGCCACCCCTGTCCTGTCCCCTCTGTGCCACCCCTGTCCTGTCCCCTCTGTGCCACCCCTGTCCTGTCCCCTCCTTGCCACCCCTGAATCCGAGGTTCTGATCTTGCATCTTGTGGATGCTCCAGTTTTTTTTGGTTCCAGGCCCCGCCGCCGCTCCACCCCCTTGTGTTTAATGGCCGTTCGGTCCCAGGTCCCCGCTATTTGCTGGTCTCACCGGTTCTCTGAGGCTGTTTGCTCCCACTTTTCTGTTGCGGTTGACGACACATAGCAAACCAAATCGCACGAAACAGCTCAGAGCCGCAATATTCCACCAGGACCCCCCCC
>NW_017309426.1:54867-55087 GCF_000935625.1 Nanorana parkeri
TTCTGATCTTGCATCTTGTGGATGCTCCAGTTTTTTTTGGTTCCAGGCCCCGCCGCCGCTCCACCCCCTTGTGTTTAATGGCCGTTCGGTCCCAGGTCCCCGCTATTTGCTGGTCTCACCGGTTCTCTGAGGCTGTTTGCTCCCACTTTTCTGTTGCGGTTGACGACACATAGCAAACCAAATCGCACGAAACAGCTCAGAGCCGCAATATTCCACCACG
>NW_017309426.1:55303-55867 GCF_000935625.1 Nanorana parkeri
TGCTGGCTTTCCAGGTATAGAGATGTCCCAGCACCATAGAAGGAGCATTATACCGAGGGCGCTCTCTATGGTGCCCCATTCTATGGGAGGTCCCCACAATGCCGCTTGCCTCCCCGACATAGAAATGGTTAAATTCTGATCAGCAGGAAGCGATTTGGTTGTAATGATTCCCCAGAGAGGAGAATGATCTCAGACAGGTGGAGGGAGCGACGCCATAGTCCCCGCTCCCTCCGGAGAGCTCCCGTCAGCACTGACAGGAAGGGACACAGCGGAGCAGTGCAGCGGGGCGCCCTAATCCCTCCATGACCTTGGAAAGTCCCCCCTGAAGGTGACCGGGGGTTCTGGAGCGATGTGTTCGTGCGGTTTGTCGTTTGTACGTGGCCATTTTATAGATTGCAGATCTCACACACGCACACGCGTGTACAGCGAGGTATCGGGTGCAGATCTCACACACACGCGTGTACAGCGAGGTATCGGGTGCACGGCACCATAGATGACATTGTATCTTCTCTGTAAAGAAACATCTTCCTTTTCCCGGTGCCGGTGGGACCGATTGTCTTCCGC
>NW_017309426.1:56715-57044 GCF_000935625.1 Nanorana parkeri
CCCCCCCATTGACTTGCCTCGCACACACACTAGCCCCGCCCACTGCGCTCAGCTAGAGATATAAAATGGCCACTGTTGTTGCGTGTGTCTGTCCCCGGAAGGGTGGACCTCACTGTTATTGGATGACTGCAGCTGTAACCTTGAAGGATACAAATTCATCTTTCATTTTATTTTTTCCCCATCTAGACTGTATCAGGATAAACTGTAACTCCAGTAAGTTTACACCCTCAACTCTCACTTCTTCTATCGCTCTCTTGTTGTTTGATTGGATTTGGGTTTTTCTTTCATTTGCATATTGCTCTGGGCGGAGGGGGCTTACTGGGGGTGGG
>NW_017309426.1:57091-57786 GCF_000935625.1 Nanorana parkeri
TCTCCTGCTCTCCGATACCTGAGGGGCCCCCCCTGGTTTTTTTTCATTATTGGGGGGAGCGGGGGGTCTGCAGGGGGTGCGAGCTTGTTAAACTGTTGATCTGCAGGTAAGTGACAGTCCTCACTGGTAAAAGCAGAACAATGCAGGTAAGTGTTCCTCTTCTTCTGTCACAGATATAGATGATTAGAGCTGATTGGACACAGCGAGTGTGGAAGGTGATGGACTGACAGTCCTGTAGGCACTGACACTGCTGGGATCACTGAGTGTACTTCTGGAGTTCCACTTTAAACTCTCCCAGTGAATACTTTGTTCATGTTTCCCTCTCTCTGCACATCCTGACGGGTGACAACACTGCAGCTGAATTCAGTAACTGTTGTCATCTGAGGACATGCCTGCGGGTCCTCCTGGCTGGTAGGATCACCCGGTGTGATTTCAGTACAAGCCCCTTCCTGCGCACGTATGTGGCAGCATGGCGCCGGGTCACATAGAGGTGTTGGGAGCGTGTTCAGTCAAAGTATCCCCGGCGCTGCCGCCTCAATGTCATCGACTGCTCCCGGTCAATGTTCAGAATTGTGAGCTGATAGGACGGCCGATCACCGCGGTCACATGATCAGGACGCCCATGAAACGCCTCCAGCATTACAAACCCTAAAACATTACAGGAACAACGTAACTCAATGTTAAATTCTGCTGCAG
>NW_017309426.1:57819-58420 GCF_000935625.1 Nanorana parkeri
CCCAAACCCCCCCCCACATGAGAGCCCCCCACACAGCGACAGATGATTTCTGATTGGTCACAGCGGGTTGTTCTTTGTACGTAGATGGGAACACGCTCTCACCGTGACTGAGGGACGCGGCCCGTACTCTTAGGCAGTGGCATAACAATAGTCACCGTGCAGCGTCTATGGGGCCCGAGGGTGGAAGGGGCCCCATAACGGGGGCTCTTAAGGGCAAATAGGACGTAGAAAATCTGCGGGGACACCAATCCGTCAAATGTATTCTGAAGCATTGATAACGAGGTTGGTGCTGCCCCCGGACATTTATTCATGAATATTTACCACTTGCAGCCAGGAGGTGGCGCTCTTGAAGCTAAACATCATTTTGCGCATGTCAATGATTTGGTCTGATGATGTATTTACAACACATGCCGCTGAATGACTCAGAGGAGGTACACGCCCCCCCCCCTTGGGGTACAGATTTGGGCTTTGTTCTGGTCTGGATGATTACTGTAAGCCAGACCTCTAGCATTTTCAGGAGATCGGCCATATTGGCCCATTGTATGTCTCTCAGTGACATACTCTCAGTGATCTGGCTCCACCCCCCCCCCCCCCCCCAGCC
>NW_017309426.1:59854-60868 GCF_000935625.1 Nanorana parkeri
CCCCGGTTGGTGAGCGGTCCCCCGGGTGGGTGAGCGGTACCCTCGGTGGGTGAGTGGTACCCCGGTGGGTGAGTGGTACCCCCGGTGGGTGAGTGGTACCCCCGGTGGGTGAGCGGTACCCTCGGTGGGTGAGCGGTACCCTCGGTGGGTGAGCGGTACCCTCGGTGGGTGAGCGGTACCCTCGGTGGGTGAGCGGTACCCTCGGTGGGTGAGCGGTACCCTCGGTGGGTGAGCGGTACCCTCGGTGGGTGAGCGGTACCCTCGGTGGGTGAGCGGTACCCTCGGTGGGTGAGCGGTACCCTCGGTGGGTGAGCGGTACCCTCGGTGGGTGAGCGGTACCCTCGGTGGGTGAGCGGTACCCTCGGTGGGTGAGCGGTACCCTCGGTGGGTGAGCGGTACCCTCGGTGGGTGAGCGGTACCCTCGGTGGGTGAGCGGTACCCTCGGTGGGTGAGCGGTACCCTCGGTGGGTGAGCGGTACCCCCGGTGGGTGAGCGGTACCCCTGGTGGGTGAGCTGTAGCCCCGGTGGGTGAACGGTTCCCCCGGTGGGTGAGCGGTACCCCCGGTGGGTGAGCGGTGCCCTCGGTGGGTGAGCGGTACCCCCGATGGGTGAGCGGTACCCTCGGTGGGTGAGCGGTACCCTCGGTGGGTGAGCGGTGCCCTCGGTGGGTGAGCTGTACCCTCGGTGGGTGAGCGGTACCCCCGGTGGGTGAGCCGTACCCTTGGTGGGTGAGTGGTACCCCCGGTGGGTGAGCTGTACCCCCCGTGGGTGAGCGGTACCCCCGGTGGGTGAGCGGTACCCCCGGTGGGTGAGCGGTACCCCCCGTGGGTGAGCTGTACCCTCGGTGGGTGAGCGGTACCCCATGTGGGTGAGCGGTACCCCCGGTGGGTGAGCTGTACCCTCGGTGGTTGAGCGGTACCCTCGGTAGGTGAGCGGTACCCCCCGTGGGTGAGCGGTACCCCCGGTGGGTGAGCGGTACCCTCGGTGGGTGAGCGGTACCCCCGGTGGGTGAGC
>NW_017309426.1:60924-66048 GCF_000935625.1 Nanorana parkeri
GCGGTTCCCTCGGGGGTTGAGCGGTACCCTCGGTGGGTGAGCTGTACCCTCGGTGGGTGAGCTGTACCCTCGGTGGGTGAGCGGTACCCCCGGTGGGTGAGCCGTACCCTTGGTGGGTGAGTGGTACCCCCGGTGGGTGAGCTGTACCCCCCGTGGGTGAGCGGTACCCCCGGTGGGTGAGCGGTACCCCCGGTGGGTGAGCGGTACCCCCGGTGGGTGAGCGGTACCCCCGGTGGGTGAGCGGTACCCCCGGTGGGTGAGCGGTACCCCCGGTGGGTGAGCGGTACCCCCGGTGGGTGAGCGGTACCCTCGGTGGGTGAGCGGTACCCCCGGTGGGTGAGCGGTACCCCCGGTGGGTGAGCGGTACCCTCGGTGGGTGAGCGGTACCCCCGGTGGGTGAGCGGTACCCCCGGTGGGTGAGCGGTACCCCCGGTGGGTGAGCTGTACCCTCGGTGGGTGAGCGGTACCCCCGGTGGGTGAGCGGTACCCCCGGTGGGTGAGCGGTACCCCCGGTGGGTGAGCTGTACCCCCGGTGGGTGAGCGGTACCCCCGGTGGGTGAGCGGTACCCCCGGTGGGTGAGCGGTACCCCCGGTGGGTGAGCTGTACCCCCGGTGGGTGAGCTGTACCCTCGGTGGGTGAGCGGTACCCCCGGTGGGTGAGCGGTACCCCCGGTGGGTGAGCGGTACCCCCGGTGGGTGAGCTGTACCCCCGGTGGGTGAGCGGTACCCCCGGTGGGTGAGCGGTACCCCCGGTGGGTGAGCTGTACCCCCGGTGGGTGAGCGGTACCCCCGGTGGGTGAGCGGTACCCCCGGTGGGTGAGCTGTACCCTCGGTGGGTGAGCGGTACCCCCGGTGGGTGAGCGGTACCCCCGGTGGGTGAGCGGTACCCCCGGTGGGTGAGCTGTACCCCCGGTGGGTGAGCGGTACCCCCGGTGGGTGAGCGGTACCCCCGGTGGGTGAGCTGTACCCCCGGTGGGTGAGCGGTACCCCCGGTGGGTGAGCGGTACCCCCGGTGGGTGAGCTGTACCCTCGGTGGGTGAGCGGTACCCCCGGTGGGTGAGCGGTACCCCCGGTGGGTGAGCGGTACCCCTGGTGGGTGAGCGGTACCCTCGGTGGGTGAGCGGTACCCCCGGTGGGTGAGCGGTACCCCTGGTGGGTGAGCGGTACCCTCGGTGGGTGAGCGGCACCCCCCGTGGGTGAGCGGTACCCCCGGTGGGTGAGCTGTACCCTCGGTGGGTGAGCTGTACCCCTGGTGGGTGAGCGGTACCCTCGGTGGGTGAGCGGTACCCCCGGTGGGTGAGCGGTACCCCCGGTGATTGCGCCATCAGCACAGACTCTGCACTTGTTGCACTGATGGAGATAATGGCGCCTCTGCGCTCGGCTGTGATGGTGCCGCCGTGTGCTGCCGGCAGAGGAATTCGTACGGACGCTTTCATGGCAGATCAAAGCGCCATTATCTCCGTGTGGAGGGAAAACGGCGGTAATTGCTGCTCAGGCAACAGGACGAGCGACCAATCACACGCTGCGCTGGGATCAATTTCACACCCTCCGCTCAGGAATCTGCGCGCTCGCTGCGCCTCAGGCTCTGTGACCCCCATTGTTCCGACCCTTTCATCAAATCCCTTTGTCTGTAGCACTCTAAAGAATCCGTCTCAGCAATCCGATGCCATAAATTGTGGCTATTTACTGAACAAAGAGGACCGCTACCGGTGGAGAGACACCGCCAAACCATGAAGAGACACCGCCAAACCACGAAGAGACACCGCCAAACCACGAAGAGACACCGCCAATCCATGAAGAGACACCGCCAAACCACGAAGAGACACCGCCAATCCATGAAGAGACACAGCAAAAACCATGAAGAGACACCGCCAAACCATGGAGAGACCCCGCCAAACCATGAAGAGAAACAGCCAATCCATTAAGAGACACCGCCAACCCACGAAGAGACACCGCCAATCCATGAAGAGACACAGCAAAAACCATGAAGAGACAACGCCAAACCATGGAGAGACCCCGCCAAACCATGAAGAGACACCGCCAATCCATGAAGAGACACCGCCAATCCATGAAGAGACACCGCCAAACCACGAAGAGACACCGCCAATCCATGAAGAGACACCGCCAAACCATGAAGAGACACCGCCAAACCATGAAGAGACACCGCCAATCCATGAAGAGACACCGCCAATCGATGGAGAGACACCGCCAATCCATGAAGAGACACAGCAAAAACCATGAAAAGACACCGCCAAACCACAAAGAGACACCGCCAATCCATGAAGAGACACCGCCAAACCACGAAGAGACACCGCCAATCCATGAAGAGACACCGCCAAACCACGAGGAGACACCGCCAATCCATGAAGAGACACCGCCAACCCACGCAGGCCAAACCATGAAGAGACACCGCCAATCCATGAAGAGACACCGCCAATCGATGGAGAGACACCGCCAATCCATGAAGAGACACAGCAAAAACCATGAAGAGACACCGCCAAACCATGGAGAGACACCGCCAATCCATGAAGAGACACCGCCAATCCATGAAGAGACACCGCCAATCCATGGAGAGACCCCGCCAAACCATGGAGACACCCCGCCAAACCATGAAAAAACACCGCCAAACCATGAAGAGACACCGCCAAACCATGAAGAGACACCGCCAATCCATGGAGAGACAACCGATGGAGAGACAACCGATGGAGAGACATTGCCCAACCAATTGAGAGGAACCACACTTCCCTCTTCTCCTGTTTATAAAGGTGGAGGTTAGTTTGTCACCTTTTGCCCTAAAGAAACACCGGCTGGAACTGAATTAATAAGAAGTGACAGTAATGTGCGAATATGGAGACGTCACAGGGAGCCATCTTGGATGTGTGACATCATAGCGGTGAAGGCGGAACACAGAAGGGGATTCTGGATGCTCTGTGTTACCAGATCTCAGGTTTTGGTCGGTTATGGAACACATGAAGCTGATTGGCCTCTCCACTGCTGCTTGTATCTCTCGGAGGATAGGACACAGTGTGCAGTCCTTATCTCTTTTATCCTGAACCTGAATCCAAATGCGGACAATCTCCTTTGGGATTTAAATATTTATTTGCCCATAAGAGGTAAGATCAGTGCAGGGAAGACTTGTGAGATGTAAAGCGGGTCCCCAGAGAGTCATGTTAGATGTAGAGTTGGTCCTGGGCATGCAGTGAGTAATTGGTCTTGAGGGAGCCATGTTGGATGTGAAGTGAGACCTGAAGGAGCCGTGTTAAATGTGGTGTCAGCCCCAGGGCAGTCTTGTTGGATGTGGAGTGGGCCCCAGGGCAGTCTTGTTGGATGGGGAGTGGGCCCCAGGGTAATCTGGTTGGATGGGGATTCGGCCCCAGGGCAGTCTTGTTGGATGGGGAGTCGGCCCCAGGGCAGTCTTGTTGGATGGGGAGTGGGCCCCAGGGCAGTCTTGTTGGATGTGGGGGTCGGCCCCAGGGCAGTCTTGTTGGATGGGGAGTCGGCCCCAGGGCAGTCTTGTTGGATGGGGAGTCGGCCCCAGGGCAGTCTTGTTGGATGGGGAGTCGGTTCCAGGGCAGTCTTGTTGGATGGGGGGTTGGCCCCAGGGCAGTCTTGTTGGATGGGGAGTCGGCCCCAGGGTAGTCTGGTTGGATGTGGGGGTCGACCCCAGGGCAGTCTTGTTGGACGGGGAGTCAGCCTCAGGGCAGTCTTGTTAGATGGGGTGTCAGCCCCAGGGCAGTCTTGTTAGATGGGGAGTCGGCCTCAGGGCAGTCTTGTTAGATGGGGAGTCGGCCCCAGGGCAGTCTTGTTGGATGGGGGGTTGGCCCCAGGGCAGTCTTGTTGGATGGGGGGTTGGCCCCAGGGCAGTCTTGTTGACGGGGGGTCGGCCCCAGGGTAGTCTGGTTGGACGGGGGGTCGGCCCCAGGGTAGTCTGGTTGGACGGGGGGTCGGCCCCAGGGTAGTCTGGTTGGACGGGGGGTCGGCCCCAGGGTAGTCTGGTTGGACGGGGGGTCGGCCCCAGGGTAGTCTGGTTGGACGGGGGGTCGGCCCCAGGGTAGTCTGGTTGGACGGGGGGTCGGCCCCAGGGTAGTCTGGTTGGACGGGGGGTCGGCCCCAGGGTAGTCTGGTTGGACGGGGGGTCGGCCCCAGGGTAGTCTGGTTGGACGGGGGGTCGGCCCCAGGGTAGTCTGGTTGGACGGGGGGTCGGCCCCAGGGTAGTCTGGTTGGACGGGGGGTCGGCCCCAGGGTAGTCTGGTTGGACGGGGGGTCGGCCCCAGGGTAGTCTGGTTGGACGGGGGGTCGGCCCCAGGGTAGTCTGGTTGGACGGGGGGTCGGCCCCAGGGTAGTCTGGTTGGACGGGGGGTCGGCCCCAGGGTAGTCTGGTTGGACGGGGGGTCGGCCCCAGGGTAGTCTGGTTGGACGGGGGGTCGGCCCCAGGGTAGTCTGGTTGGATGGAGGTCATTCCCGGTATCCAGTTTCCCTATTGTACCTCCTCTGGTCTCTCGTATTCCTCTGATAGGGACAATGGGCACATTATGGAGATTGGGGTCACTCTCTGACCGTTTCCGGTTCCCTCCGGTGCAGAGCGCAGAATTCTCCTCTGACGTCGGTGAATCAGCCGGAGCTGGGGGTGGAAATGTTGTGTGACGTCTGTAGAGGATGAGAATTGTGGTATGCGGCCCATTTCTGGATCTGCGTGAAGAGCAGAAAACGGGGGAGCAGTCTACTGGAATGTTACTGACCTGTGTGTGCCAGACCAGAGCCAATGTGACCTGTGTGCCAGACCAGAGCCAATGGGACCTGTGTGCCAGACCAGAGCCAATGTGACCTGTGTGTGCCGGACCAGAGCCAATGTGACCTGTGTGTGCCAGACCAGAGCCAATGTGACCTGTGTGTGCTGGACCAGAGCCAATGTGACCTGTGTGTGCTGGACCAGAGCCAATGTGACCTGTGTGTGCCAGACCAGAGCCAATGTGACCTGTGTGTTCCAGACCAGAGCCAATGTGACCTGTGTGTGCCAGGCCAGAGCCAATGTGACCTGTGTGTGCCGGACCAGAGCCACTGTGACCTGTGTGTGCTGGACCAGAGCCAATGTGACCTGTGTGTGCCGGAACAGAGACAGTGTGA
>NW_017309426.1:66447-68647 GCF_000935625.1 Nanorana parkeri
CTGTGCTCCAGTGCTGTGCCGATCTCTGCGGCTCCAGGAAAGAAGAGATGTGGGGCGGGACCAGCACTGTCATAGACAGCTGCCTGGGGTCCCCAGCAAGTGCGGGACCTCAGGCAGCCGCTATTGTTTAGAAATGGGTCAGTATCGGCCTTTAGTATCGGGACGTCCCTAGTGTGTATAGTACAATCGTAGTGGAAGATTTGTATCTATCAGATGGGTCCATCATCCCCCGATTTGTCGCCTGGTAGAATATGATGATGTCATAGTGTGATGTAGATCCTGGCATTATGGCGGCTGCATAGGCGGGCGCCATGGTGGGTTGCTCGGCCAGCAGCGTTGAGTGATGTTCTTGCGCAGCGTCATTGGGAGCAATCATCATAGTTATGTCAGCGATGTGTACTCTGCCTCCACCTGCTGGACAAACTCCAGATTGCATCTCTCTGCTGCCGTGTCCGCGGCTGTCGTATCATTTCTGGGTGTGGGGGCTGCCGAGGGCGACGTGTCCCCACAATACACACACCATCGTGTGTGACATCGAGTGCGGCCCCCGGCATGTCTGAGAGGACATCGAGTGCGGCCCCCGGCATGTCTAAGAGGACATCGAGTGCGGCCCCCGGCATGTCTGAGAGGACATCGAGTGCGGCCCCCGGCATGTTTAAGATGACATCGAGTGCGGCCCCCGGCATGTCTGAGAGGACATCGAGTGCGGCCCCCGGCATGTTTAAGAGGACATCGAGTGCGGCCCCCGGCATATCTAAGAGGACATCGAGTGCGGCCTCCCGGCATTTCTAGGAGGACATCGAGTGCGGCCCCCGGCATGTCTAGGAGGACATCGAGTGCGGCCCCCGGCATGTCTAAAAGGACATCGAATGCGGCCCCCGGCTCGATTGAATCTCAGGCTGCCATTGTCCCTCTCTCAGGCCTCCATTGCCCCTTCTCTCAGGCTGCCATTGTCCCTCTCTCAGGCTGCCATTGTCCCCTCTCTCAGGCTGCCATTGTCCCTCTCTCAGGCTGCCATTGTCCCCTCTCTCAGGCCGCCATTGTCCCTCTCTCAGGCCTCCATTGCCCCTTCTCTCAGGCTGCCATTGTCCCCTCTTTCAGGCCTCCATTGTCCCCTCTCTCAGGCTGCCATTGCCCCCTCTCTCAGGCTGCCATTGCCCTCTCTCAGGCCTCCATTGCCCCCTCTCTCAGGCCTCCATTGCCCCCTTTCTCAGGCCTCCATTGTCCCCTCTCTCAGGCTGCCATTGCCCCCTCTCTCAGGCTGCCATTGTCCCTCTCTCAGTCATGTGACTGTATATAATATCCAGGGACACCGGTCACCTGTCCTTATATAGCCTCATCTCGGCCTTTTCCCCTGTGCTCTGGGAGCTGCCATCACAGGCTCAGCTCAGTGTACACTTGGCTGTGTTTACATTCAGCCAGTCAGCAGTCTGCACTGTATAGTGCAGGCGTTTTCCTATTATGGGGAGCAGCCCGGCAGTTTATTACCCCCCCCTCCCGATGCCCCCATGTTCCTAGGCGTCTCTGTCAGTGTGCCTGGATCCCTGGTCATTTGGGGCCAATGGGGCAAGAGGAGACCTTAGAGCTTCCCCGTTCCCAAACCTTCCCATTGGAACAGCACAGAGATGGGATCTTTGGGTACGGACCTGAGACCAGAAAGAGGGGACCCCCCATGCATGAAGGTCAACCATCAATATAGAGCACCCTCCAAAACCTTGTGGAAAGTCTACCTAGAGGATGGTGGAGCCACAAGGTGGAGCAACTCTATATGAATGGCCACAGGGGGAAACAACTCTATATGAATGGCCACGGGAGGGGGGAACCAACTCTATATGAATGGCCACAGGGGGAAACAACTCTATATGAATGGCCACGGGAGGGGGGAACCAACTCTATATGAATGGCCACAGGGGGAAACAACTCTATATGAATGGCCACGGGAGGGGGGAACCAACTCTATATGAATGGCCACGGGAGGGGGGAACCAACTCTATATGAATGGCCATTGGGGTGGGGGGGGGGCAACTCTATATGATACGTGACATGTTCGGGTGCAGCTCAGAGAACATGGAGGGAGGCTGAGGACAAGGATATCTGGTATTTCATGCTCATCCAACTCTCCGAGGTGTCGGTGAAACTTGCCGGATGCTCCTCAGCAACCCGATAGATGTCCTCACTACATCCCGATAGATGTCCTCAC
>NW_017309427.1:0-3017 GCF_000935625.1 Nanorana parkeri
CCCTATGTGATAGCAATAAAGTTAAGTGGAAAAAAAAAATGGGAAACCTAATTTTTTTTCCTCCCCAAAAATTTAAAGTTACAAATAAAAAAAGAATAAAACATTTTTTTAAAGTCCCCCCCATACATACACGCATGCAAACAGGCGTCGGGTGCTCATACGTGTGAAAACGACGATTTCGCCCATTACGCCGCACAAGTTACATATCGCCGTCGGAATGAGAGCAATAATTGTAGGGCCATCAATCGCTGATAACACTAAACTGATGAGCGGTAAAAGCTTTTAAAGCGTCACCTATGGTCAATTTTGGGCATGGTAGTTTTTTTCGATTTCGCGGGTGCGCGCAATTTTAAAGCATGACATGTTTGGTGTCTATTTTCCCGACGTGACCCCGCTTTTTATATTTTACCAAAAATATGGGTAATGAATGGGTGTGGTTACTAGGGGTGTGGTCACTAAAGGGTGTGGCCACTGAGGGGTGTGGTCACTGAGGGGCGCTGTAAAGCTTTCTCGCACAGGGCGCCTAAAGACCTAAGGCCGGCCCTGGTCAGGGCCCTGCTTCCCAAGCACTGCCCCCCCCTCTCCCATGTGTGTTTTTGTTTTTATATGCATCTCAGCTAGCTTCTGGTCAGTCGCCTGACATTCTTCCTCTTCACCAGCCCCGGGCACTTCTCGAATGATGCTACCAGCAAATAAAGGGCTCTATAGTGTCACCTCCTCAGGGGCCGGGGGTCATGATGCCACTCAATCTTGTTGGGTGAATGGCAGTGGGCTTTGCTCAGCCTGGAAGAGTGACATCTGGTGGTAATAAAGGAGTAGTGCAGGTGACCCCCTCCGGATCAATGGTAAGTATGGCAGCCTGAGCCGCTCTTGTCTTATACCCTTGCTGGCGGCCCATCTGAGAAGATTTGCCCTGTGTGGGGCTTCCAGCTTTCCATGCACATTACAAGCGGGTTGTACAATCTCTGCAGCATGAGGACCGACCTGACCCGACCGACCAACCAACCAACGTGTACCTAGAACAAGCGAGCCCACACGCTGCATTGGTAATTGTACAGCCAGATTGTAACCTGCGTGGTGCCGGAAGAGGATTCCAGATGCTCCGTGCGTGCGTGGGCTGCAGTCACATGGAAGCTGCATGGAGATAAGGTGACAACGTCAATTCATCAATACCACCCGAATATACAGAAATAGGACATACAATGGTTTTCTACACTTACTGTATATTTTCATGTTCCGACGCTCCCTCATGTCAGCACACCAGCGGGTTATCTCTGCCCTATTGTGTGCTGACATGAGGTGAGCCAGGAAAATCATTTATATATATATATTACTGGAATGGTAACAAAGTGGAAGCGACCGGGAACAGCAGCAACTCAGCCAGGAAGTGGTCGGCCGCGTCACATGACAGAGCGGGGTCAGCGCATGCGGAAGCGCGCAGAAGCCGCCAACTGTCTGCAGAGTCAATAGCTACAGACCTCCAAACTCCATGCGGCCATGATTGACATCGATCAAATGTTTAAGCCTAGAAAATGTCAACGCATCTTATTTTTATTCATTTTTTTTTTTTACTTAAAGGTCGGTACCGTCGCGAGATTAATTTGAAAAAATAAAACGCTTTTTCGAAAATTTACAAATACCATTAAAAGCACACAAGGCTGATTTCACCCCAAAATCTCTTTCCTGAATTAGGGACTGGAAGCAAGATGCCGAAATGCAGCACAAATCATTTGTTGTTGTTGCACTAAAGCGGCGGTTCTCGATCTGTGGGTCACGACCCCGTCGGGGGGGCGGGGCGGAATGACGATATGCCAGGGGTCGCCTAATGACATCCCAACTCTCCCGCTATTAGATATCGGCTCCCGGCCGCCCGGGAGAGAAACAAATTTCTCCCGGAAGGGTTTTAGTCTCGGTAAACTTTTCCCTGCTCTGGTTTTTTTTTTTCCTGACATCGGAGCCGCCGGCCGCCATACAAAAAAACAAAACAGCATAGGAATGCAAAGCTAGATTCCTATTGGCTATTTCACTTTGCAATAGCAAACTAGCTATTGCACCCGTCCACTGCTGCATGTCAATCAGCAGTGGGGGGACCTGAAGTTCTCCATCAGGTCCTCTGCTAGTGATTGACAGCAGCAGAGGGCGGGTGCAATAGCTAGTTTGCTATTGCAAAGTGAAATAGCCAATAGGAATCTAGCTTGGCATGCCTATGCTGTTTTTTTTTTTTTTTGATCGACCGCCGGCGGCTCCGATGTCAGGAAAAAAAACCAAACCAGAGCAGGGAAAGGTTTACTCGATCGAGCGGACTAAACCTTTCCGGGATGAAGTGTTTCTCTCCCGGGCGGCCGGGGGGCGCTATCTAGCGATGAAGGAGCAACGTTAGGGGTCGCCACAACTTGGGCACCGTTATCAAAAGGGTCGCGGCGCCGGAAAGGTTGAGAAGCGCCGCACTAAGGTGTCGCATAAAATGGGTTTCCAACGACCTCCCAAGCGTTGTCACCAGAGATGATCAGTGGGAGGTCTGCAAGTCACCCACCTAGTGAGGGGATCTAATATGGATGGTCACCCCTCCCCCCCCCTAGAGATCCTTGTTAAAATCAGCTGCTTGCCGGTCCCTAATAAAAAATAAAAAGAAGAGATTTCTACAAAAAAAAAAAAAGAATCATGTTCTCTAAATAAAATAAAAAGCAGCGTCCTCTAACAGAAGAAAAAATGTTGATGAAACCCAAATATTAACATTTAGAAGTTGCTGCTCTTTTGAAGAAAAAAAAACCAAAACGAAAATCAAACAAACAGTAAAAAGAGAGAAAAAAAAGAAGGAGGTTAAAGCCGTAACATACAATTTTTACATGAACTGGCTATTTCTGGTACAGAAATCCAGTACTGGATGCCGATGTCAATTGAATAAATGTAAAGAATACTTACAATTTTTTTTCTCTTTTTTCTTTTTTTTTAAATACACTTTGCCAACATTTTTTTTTAGAATTTTTCTCCTTAAAATTTTTCCTTTTTTTTTTTTC
>NW_017309427.1:3680-5135 GCF_000935625.1 Nanorana parkeri
TCTGGTTTTTTTTTTTCCTGACATCGGAGCCGCCGGCCGCCATACAAAAAAACAAAACAGCATAGGAATGCAAAGCTAGATTCCTATTGGCTATTTCACTTTGCAATAGCAAACTAGCTATTGCACCCGTCCACTGCTGCATGTCAATCAGCAGTGGGGGGACCTGAAGTTCTCCATCAGGTCCTCTGCTAGTGATTGACAGCAGCAGAGGGCGGGTGCTATTGGGTATTGCAAATTGAAATAGCCAATAGGAATCTAGCTTGGCATGCCTATGCTGTTTTTTTTTTTTTTTTAATGACCGCCGGCGGCTCCGATGTCAGGAAAAAAAACCAAACCAGAGCAGGGAAAGGTTTACTCGATCGAGCGGACTAAACCTTTCCGGGATGAAGTGTTTCTCTCCCGGGCGGCCGGGGGGCGCTATCTAGCGATGAAGGAGCAACGTTAGGGGTCGCCACAACTTGGGCACCGTTATCAAAAGGGTCGCGGCGCCGGAAAGGTTGAGAAGCGCCGCACTAAGGTGTCGCATAAAATGGGTTTCCAACGACCTCCCAAGCGTTGTCACCAGAGATGATCAGTGGGAGGTCTGCAAGTCACCCACCTAGTGAGGGGATCTAATATGGATGGTCACCCCTCCCCCCCCCTAGAGATCCTTGTTAAAATCAGCTGCTTGCCGGTCCCTAATAAAAAATAAAAAGAAGAGATTTCTACAAAAAAAAAAAAAGAATCATGTTCTCTAAATAAAATAAAAAGCAGCGTCCTCTAACAGAAGAAAAAATGTTGATGAAACCCAAATATTAACATTTAGAAGTTGCTGCTCTTTTGAAGAAAAAAAAACCAAAACGAAAATCAAACAAACAGTAAAAAGAGAGAAAAAAAAGAAGGAGGTTAAAGCCGTAACATACAATTTTTACATGAACTGGCTATTTCTGGTACAGAAATCCAGTACTGGATGCCGATGTCAATTGAATAAATGTAAAGAATACTTACAATTTTTTTTCTCTTTTTTCTTTTTTTTTAAATACACTTTGCCAACATTTTTTTTTAGAATTTTTCTCCTTAAAATTTTTCCTTTTTTTTTTTTCATTTTTGCGTTTGTATTTTTTTTTACATTTGTTTTTTTTTTTATTATTTCTTTTAAAATAAAACCAAAAAGCTAAAAACTAAATTACAACATAAAGCCACACGTTTCAGCGTATAGGTGTACGTATCTTATGTGTATAGGTCTACCTGTGCCAAAACGTGGAGCAGGAATGAGATTATTGCCACACTGGCGTCACCCGAGGACAGACGCGGCTTTTCCAGTGGTAGCGGCGCGGTAACCCGGGCTATGGCGTAAAAATTTTGATTAATTTTGACAAATTAAAATAGAAAAAAAATAAAAAATACATAATGCATTAAAATAGATTTTAATCTGTTACTTCATTCTTGTAAAGAGATAATTTGATGTCTTACCCC
>NW_017309427.1:5190-8452 GCF_000935625.1 Nanorana parkeri
AAAAAAAAAACCTAATAAAAAACAAAATAAACCAAACAAAAAAAAAAATCAAAAAATAAAGAAATAAAAACCAAAAATAAAACCTTAAAAGTACATTTCTTGTATTATTATCCTTTTACTCATGAATCAAATCTAAAACATGTTCTTTCTACAAAAACGACTGGAAAAAACAAAAAACAAAAACAGTATAAAACAAAAAAAACCACAGAGCGGAAAAGAAAGAAAGAAACTACTTAAAATAGGAATAGAAACCATTGCTACCTGATGAACTGCCTAAGCTGAGTTCCTGAAATAAAGACAGGGGGTCGCTATTCTTTTTTGCCTGCTCTGGGGGGGGTTTGGGTTTGGGGGGGGCGCGCAGGGCACTTGCGTAGGACATGGTGGGTTTGCTGGCGCCCGGACCCTGCTGGACAGCTCCGCCCCCGTTGGGCTCTGCCATCTGCTTGTTGGGCATGAGGGGCGGGAACTGGCCCAGGTGCTGCAGGACGTTGTAGTTGAAGGAGTTGGCCATCTGCATGTTCTCCGCTTTGAGATGCTCGTCTGGAGGCTTGGACATTTTCTGCGCGGTAACTGGACGACACGACACACACGTGTTAGGAACATTCAGCGTACGCGGGGCAAATACAGCAATACAATCATACATGATAACACAATTAGCGGTGCGCGCCCGTACCCGTGTTTCGGTATCGAGTAACATTTTTTTTCCCCCGAGTACTTGCCGATACCGGCATCCCCAGGAACTATTAGCCCGGTTTACCAGGAAACCAGGCGGTAGACCATGACCCGCCGCCAAGCTTCCTGATTGACTGGGAAGCCGGTGTTCTAATGAAAGAACACCGGCTTCACGTTCTGAGGCAGCCTGGCGGCACGTTATGACCCGGCTCCCTGATCGGCAAGGAAACCGCCTTCACTTGTTGCTAGGCAGCCTGGCTTCCTGATCAATCAGCAAGCCGGCCAGCACGACATGACCCGCCTCCCTGATGGGCTAGGAAACCGCCTTCACTTGTTGCTAGGCAGCCTGGCTTCCTGATCAATCAGCAAGCCGGCCAGCACGACATGACCCGCCTCCCTGATCGGCTAGGAAACCGCCTTCACTTGTTGCTAGGCAGCCTGGCTTCCTGATCAATCAGGAAACCGGCCAGTGGGTCATGACCTGTCTCCCAGCTTCCCGATTGGCTAGGAAGCTGGCTTCACTTGTTGCTAGGCAGCCTGGCTTCCTGATCAATCAGGAAACCGGCCAGTGGGTCATGACCTGTCTCCCAGCTTCCCGATTGGCTAGGAAGCTGGCTTCACTTGTTGCTAGGCAGCCTGGCTTCCTGACCAATCAGGAAACCAGACAGTAAGTCATGATTGCCTGGGAAGCCGATGTTCTAATGAAAAAATGTTCTAATGATTGGTCAGGAAGCCAGGCTGCCTAGCAACAAGTGAAGCCAGCTTTCTAGCCAATCAGGAAGCTGGGAGACATGACCCTCCGCCAGGCTTCCTGATTGGCCGGGAAGCGGGCTCCATGCTCCCTCAAATACTCGGTATCGGTACATCCCTAAAAATGATAACATAAAGTCTGGCGCTGACCTGAACCCGCCGTCACACGGACCTATTAAAGTGCACGCCACGCTCAGACACTCCTGCCGGTTTTGTGCAAGACGTTATAAATAAAGTTAGAATAAAAGTCTGCGCGGCCTCACCTAGCATGTCCCGTGGTGTTCCAGACTGGTTGGCCCCGTTACACGGAATGTTCTGGAACGGGGCGGAGGACGCAGCATTGACCCAGAGCTCTGGAGATGAATAGCTGTAGGACGCTGGCTTGTTTGGGTCCGGGATTTCTTTACCGAGATTTTCAGGACAAGCGGCCAATTCGTCGGGACCTGCGTGCGCCGCGGTGGCCGAGATTCTTCTTTGGTACAGTGGCCTGCCGGGTCCTCGTGGTTCATACTGGACAGAGACCGGGGGAGGAGAAGAGGAGGATTAATCACAACGCATGTCGTGTACACCACGGACAATACACAGATACAACACGGCATCAACGAAAGGTCACGGGGTTATAAAGCGGGCCCAGCCGCTCCGAAAATCCATTCTACCACCAACCCTACCGTGGCTACGGCACTGTGCCCCATCACCACAGATCCAAAATGGCCGCGCTCATTGTAAAAGTAGTATTAAAAGGGTGACATTGAAGGACACGCATGTGAAAACACAGACGTCCTCCCGACTGAAGGGGATTGTGGGCCCCCGGAGAGGCACCTGGGTGCAGGGTCGGGGCTGCTAGGATAGAGATGATTAGGCAACTAGGGCAGCTACAGGGCCAGCAAGCTGTTCATAAAAAGTGGACTTGTCCTTTAAGATTAAATCACCTTCCCCCTATCGTGTGTCTGTGTCAGTACCGCGGGGAGGAAGTGTGAGCTTCTGTGGGCAAGAGACCGAATAGACCAGGGGTAGGCAAATGCCGGCCCTCCGTCTGTGGTCCAAGTACAAATCCCATCATGCCCCCGCCTCTGGGAGTCATGCTTGTGGTTGTCAGGGTCTTGCAATGCCTCATGGGATTTGTAGTTACACCCTCTTGCAATGCCTCAGGGTCCTGCAATGCCTCATGGGATTTGTAGTTACACCCTCTTGCAATGCCTCAGGGTCCTGCAATGCCTCGTGGGATTTGTAGTTACACCCCCTTGCAATGCCTCGTGGGATTTGTAGTTACACCCTCTAGCAATGCCTCAGGGTCTTGCACTGCCTCGTGGGACTTGTAGTTACACCCTCTTGCAATGCCTCAGGGTCTTGCACTGCCTCGTGGGACTTGTAGTTACACCCCAGTTGGAGGGTCCAGGTTGCCCACCCCCTGGAGTAGACCCCCCATGATTACTATACCGCAACCTTCATCACTGCAGTGCACGAGAACAACATACAATGGGTGAGGAATTTATCAGAACTGGAGCAGGTATCCATGGCAACCAATCAGCGGCTAAATTTAATTGTCAAATCTTAAACTGAAGAGAGAAGCTGATTGGTTGCCAGGGGCAACTGCTTCACTGTTGTTAAATTCCTCCCAATACATATTAAAATAACCATCTAAATAATATGTAAAAGAATCGGCCGAGTGTTCGGGTCCATGGAGGAGATTTCATATGAAGTACATACACCACCTCCCCTCCCCCCTTCCCACCCCACCGGAGTCCCTCATCCACCATGACAGGTCATCGCACTCCTCAGGTTAATCAGGAGCAGCGCCGCATCCTCTCTCCCCCAAAAAAAAAAAAAACACCCAACCACT
>NW_017309427.1:8557-10832 GCF_000935625.1 Nanorana parkeri
GCATCCTCTCTCCCCAAAAAAAAAAAAAACCATCATCACATTTATAAAATGAAATGAAACTTCACCAC
The DNA here is from genome assembly GCF_000935625.1 of Nanorana parkeri. NCBI lineage: Eukaryota > Metazoa > Chordata > Amphibia > Anura > Dicroglossidae > Nanorana > Nanorana parkeri. The sequence continues at coordinate 8,626 of NW_017309427.1, forward strand.
TTAAGACGTTTCCTTTGAAGTTGACATGAAAAGCCCCGAAATGTCTGCGTTCCCTCCGATGGTATCAAGCGATAATTAAACGCCAATTAGCTTCAATGAACAATGGCAGACACGCTCGATTAGGAGACATTATCAAAGAGCGAGCGGCGCGCTCCCCTCCTCCGCGCCGCACGAGGCTGGGAGAGGAAGACTTCATCACTTGTAGAAGCGGATTCCGCCCTCAGCGACCGCCGACACCCCCCCTCCCCCGTACGCTTTCACACATGAGGAAAACTCGATGTCAGCCACCGCCGGCACAATTATGTAAGCAGCGAGGGCACGTTCACACCTGGGTACGCGGAGGGAGGGGGCGCGCGCTGACAAATTGAGGAAGCGCGAGGAGCGCGGAATATGTGTTTAATGACAAGCTCCGGGCTACGAGGGACACGTGTCTGTATAGGAGGATGAGATCTGATCTTGTTGTGAAAGGTCATCAGTCTCATCGATCGCTTTGGTAACCGCCGCCCTCACGCGTATCCGAGCAAAGCCCCACTATGCAAGTGACAGCGCCGCTCATACAGGTCAAGATGGGATTGTAGGAGATAGTCAGAGAGCCAACGCGTTTCAGGGGTTGTGCTCCTTTATCAGGGCTTAAATCTTATATCGCCATCTCCATCAATTAGACTATCAATCAATATTGGGGTATCTATGATCCCCCACCATGGGAATCTTTTGTAGCATCGGGCACTTGGCACGTACATGGTATCCACATTGTGTCTCTCCTATTCCCCTAAGCAACGCCCGTTGTCACTGCAACAGAACAAAAACATAAGCGCACGACTGATACTTAGTCACTGGAAAAATCACGGGCTGTAAAATTATGGTGTGCAGGCTCTCACTGACAGGGAGAGGACCCTGTGAATTCGAATGGTAAACAGAAAAAAACAAAAGAGAGAGCGCTACTACCTAGAGAAAACTTGTATTGAGTGAGCCCGTTGTCACTGATCACCTAGTGCTCCAGAATTCCCAGTCCTCCAGCCTGCGAGGCCGGGGGGGTCCCGGCTCCACCAACCTACAACACGACAGCTTTGTATACTAATGTGCACACGCCGATCATCACTCAGACAGCTATGAAGGGAGGTCACATGACACGGAATGACTGGCAGGAGGCTGTAGTCCTGCACAGTGGCTCTCATATTCTACATGTGAAAAGACAATGCAGTGATTGGAAGGCCAATACCTACCACAACCAATGCCTGTTGTTGATGCGGCAGAGGCGGTGAAAGTATATCTCAACCCGACAACAGCAATGCGATCTATTGCAGATCACCAGTCCTTACATGTGGGGGCTGCATTAGTAGTTTGTTTGTTTTTACCAATCTGCCAGTAACACACTTCCTGTCCTGGGGTGACAACGCTTACTCCGTCTACTGTATCTATAGGGGAGCAGCGTTATTACTCTACGACAAGGACTACAGAGCCCCTACCCTGTCTATAGGGGAGCAGCGTTATTACTCTACGACTACAGAGCCCCTACCCTGTCTATAGGGGAGCAGCGTTATTACTCTACGACTACAGAGCCCCTACCCTGTCTATAGGGGAGCAGCGTTATTACTCTACGACTACAGAGCCCCTACCCTGTCTATAGGGGAGCAGCGTTATTACTCTACGACTACAGAGCCCCTACCCTGTCTATAGGGGAGCAGCGTTATTACTCTACGACTACAGAGCCCCTACCCTGTCTATAGGGGAGCAGCGTTATTACTCTACGACAAGACTACAGAGCCCCTACCCTGTCTATAGGGGAGCAGCGTGACACCTAAGCTGCGGAAGGCTTCGTCTCATACAATACAAATGACAATTCTCTATAGTGAGCAGCGATCTTCCTGGAAAGGTTACCGGTGATGGTGTAGTACAGACAGTGATATTGGGCGTATTGAGGTGTCTGCGCTCAACAACAAACGAGCCAATTAAATGAACGCACGCTCTCACGCAGATCTAATCCCACTTCTTAGGGATCCAACATTTTTTTAGATGCCATTATTACAGCACTGGCATCCTTGTATCAATAATCATCTCCAGGAGAAGAACATACGCTTATTTGTCCGGGGGGGATCGGAGATTAAGCCCTGAAGTGACGCCACAGGATGCGCCGTGGATAACGGCCGCTGTTCTCCGACAACGTATAGACACGCCGAGGAAGGGGGGGGGGGAACCGAGAAACCCCC
>NW_017309427.1:11093-14945 GCF_000935625.1 Nanorana parkeri
TGCGCCTTTATCTGCACAGCCGGGAAATAAAATCGTATATTCACAACAGAAAACGCTCGCTCACGTTCGCCGGATAAGAAGCTTAGAGCTAGAAAACCAGAAGCTGATTACACCCCGCGTCTTCTGCCACTGCTAACGCTCTATTATTTACATTTAAAGGGCCAGTCCATCCCTTACTGATATTCTGATTATGGAGACAGACAGAAATCACACATCAATCACCAACTCATTTCATGGACCCTCGGGGTAACATTTCCCCGACGTGAAGGATGTCCTGCCCATGGGGTCTCTCTCCGTCTTTGTGCTGCAATCTCCGTAATGAAATATTAAAGGGTAAACCTTTGTAATTTGAGATGCAGTATGGAAGGGTCAGCACCCTTGTTTTTTTGCTGACTGCAGCATTTTGGGAGACAGTTTGACTCACTTCCTGTACAGGAGACACAACAGAAGCGAGAGGAAATCTATCCAAAAGTGAAGAGATATTCCCTTATAGACCATTGTCACTTCACTTGAACAGGTGTCCCCATTGGAAGATTTCCCTTCACTTCCTGTTTTGGGGAAAACTAAGAATTGAATGTTCTCATTGTTTGAATGCTGATCTCTGAGCTCCTCCAATACAATAAAATTAAAAAGGAGAACTATGGGGTTAAGTCTTTCCCCCATAGTTCTCCTTAGGGTAACGGGAGGACGCAAACTAGCGTTCTCCCGTCACCCTAGGCTCAGTATACCGCGAGCTACAGCTCCCTATATACTGAGACGCCGCAGCTGAAGCGGATCCCGGCAATTATGTCTGGATCCGCCCAGCTGCGTGAGTGACAGCTGGCTCCTCCTATCTAGAGGCAGAGCCAGCTGTACCCGCCTCCTCCCCCGTCCATTCCGCCAGTCAGCGCTGGAGGATCGGAGCGGGGAGGGGGGAACCCAGCCCCTCCCCTGTCACGGCAGATAGCTGTGACAGGATCAAGAGGTGAGCGAGCGCCGGTATGTGTTCTCTCACCTCCCGATCTACTGAGCCGACCTGTGACAGTCTCATTGTCACAGGTTGGCTAGAACTATGAGGTGAGTGAAAAGCACTCCCCTCCCCCCCTCATAGTTCTCCTTTAAAGGTCTGTTCCACCCAAAATCTATAGTTTTCTTTCCATATAAACGTTCAGTTTACATTGTTTCCCAAAATTGTCCCCAAGACCTGATCCCATTGGTAGATTAGTATAGCAGTTGTGATGACCCAGACGTTTGTATAACACCAGCCCCGTCACCACCAATAAAAGAAGTGTCAAAAAAAAACTCACCTCTTCTAGATTGTGGAGTGATGTGGTGGACACGGCGCGGGGGGCAGGTGGCTGAAATGCTTCTGGTCCAGCTGGCGGCTGATGGTTGGGAATATGGATGAACGGGTTCTGCGGCGGCCGGTGCTGTAGGGGGGGCAGGCCGTAATGAAAGCCCTGGCCCATGAGAGGGTTCTGCTGTAGGTTGGCGTAGGCCCAAGAGCCGTCGTGCTGCAGGTATTTCATAGGTGGAGGGGGGGTCATGTGATCTGAAGGCAGGGTGTAGGGGCTGTTGTAGACGCTGGCCATGTGTTGGGGGAAGGCGGGGTTGTTGGTCATGTCCATGTCTCGGCTGTTGTCGGTGAAGGTGGGAAAGTGACCGCTGTGGTTGGAGGATGGGGAGGAGAGCGATGGTGGGCTCCGTGGCTGGACCTGTCTGTACTGTAACAGTCTAGACTGAGGAGGGGGCATCTCCGGGAGATCTCTGCCGTCGCTTGGATCGTGCTGGGACAGTTCCCGCAGAAACTCCTGAAACCTGAGGAGAGAACAACAGTGAATGCAATGATGAGGAACTCACAGAGCTCTAGATGTGCAGCTATTTTATTCTTTCATGTTATGTACATTCAGTGCCCCGAATGAGGGATGGGATAAACTGCGGTCCTTGAAGGGTAACAACGCCCTACAACTTTCTCCCCAATAGCTCAGCATACGGCACACCTCCATGTCCCTGAACTGGCTGCAAATTGCCATATTCTTTATACTACACATGTGCTGTCTGCCACTCATTCATTCAGCATTAAAGTGACATTAAACCCTCAGATTTTTTAACATAAACCAATACTGTAATGTGCGCCTTACTGTAATCCATGGTAGTTTCCCTTCTCTTTGCTGCTCTTCCTTTTAAATCCTCATGTCTTCTCATGCTGGGCAGAACTTCTGTTTTGCAGCAGACTGCCTTGTCTCTGGAATGGATACACGGTGTCTGTGTGAAGGTTCACAACCTGAGCCAGCACTACAGGAAGAGGCACTCAGCTGCAAAGGGAAGTTCTCCCCCAGCATGAGAAGACATGAGGATTTAAAAAGGAAGAGCAGCAAAGAGAAGGGAAACAACCATGGATTACAGTAAGGCGCACATTACAGTATTGTTTTATGTTAAAAAATCTGAGGGTTTCATGTCACTTTAAGCATATCTGTGCCGTGTCTATGAACAATAAAACAGTTTTTGTCTACTTACCGTTAATCCTTTTCTTGGAGTATTGATGTAAATGAGCAGACAAGACTCCTCTGACGATCAAATTACCTGCACTGTCAGGGTGCCCAGGACTCTAACGCAGCCTGACAGGTGTCCAAAAGAGGGGAAGGACCGTCCCAACTCCAGAGGCGGATTCCTGAGCCACAAGGCCGGGGACAACCTGGTCCTCGCTAATAAACGAGACAAGAGGCCGAAGGGCCCGGCCACAAAAATTGGTAATACAAGGGCCCCATGGTAAATTGTAGGATTTACTGATGTGCTGGAAAGTTGGGGACATGTAGGCAAGCCTCTTTGATGGCCACAGAAGCCAGAAAGTCTCCTTTGTGAAGAAAGGCAATGACAGATTAGATCGATCCAGAATGGGGTGAATGCCCCCTTTGGGCTTTGGACAGGTGAACAGGTTGGAGTAAAACCCCCTTGAACAGTCCTGCCACAAGAACTGGGCAAAGACACTTTGATCGTGAAAAATCAAAGAGGGCTCGATGGAGGTCTGTGCTGTGACACACGAAGGTTGGAGGTCAGGAACTGAGGAGGGAGAAGATCTCTAGTTTGTAGCCCTTGGATAGCACCTCAAGCACCGGAGATGCAAGATGTCCAGGTATCTGCAAAGGTCAACAAACATCTCCTGACTCTGGGAAGTGGGGGCGCACCGTCATACACAGGAAGGCATGTCTGAGGATTTGACACACTAAGTACCAGACCTTACGGGTGGACAGGGAACCAGGCATGGACCCTAACCCTAAGGCATGGAGGTCTCAAAGAGGAGGTCAAAGTAGTGGAGAAACAAAAGGGATTGTTTTACCAGATAAGGAGCGAGGAGACATTGCAATCTGTTCCTAAGGCTTCTTCTGATGAGGAAGAAAGCGTTCTCTTCCCAACATGTAGCATCCTTGATGATGTTGTCAAGGTCTGGTGTGAAGAGATGCGGTCCCTCAAAGGCCATGCAGAACACTTTTTACAAAAGGGTTCCACAGCCCAGAATTCAGCCAATGTGCCCCGCACATATAAAGTGACACAAGACACGTGAGAAATGAGATGAAAGGCTTCTAGCAAACTGGAAACTTGAACAATACAGCCATCTTCTCCATGCTTTTGATAAGCGATGGATCTACTGGAGCAGCAGTTAGACCTCTTTCAAGTGATTGTTGCCAATCAGACATTGTCGGACAAAGTACGGCCACAGCCAGAACCGGATGAAGGGAAGGGCCTGTCAGCAAAAGCAGAGACCTAGAAAATGGCTTCCAACAACGTATTGGTTAGGTCCTAAAAGACAGATACGCTCACTTCCCTAATGGTAAGGACAATGTTAATGGGGGGGGGGGGGCAGGGGAACCGCCC
>NW_017309427.1:15376-19317 GCF_000935625.1 Nanorana parkeri
GGGGGGGGGGGGGGCAGTGGACACTGCCAGATCCACGGTGGGAATAGACCACTCCTGGATAAAATATTAACCAAACAGACAAAAGGCTTTTAGGAGGAGCGAAAAGCTCATTAGGATGCTGCCAATCTCCAAAGAGAAATAGCTGGAAATGGAAAGTTTTCATCTCAGGGCTGGAACTGGCACTGGTAGAAGCAACAGGCCGATCCCCTAGTTTTAGTGTGGTGTGCACTACATCAATAAGAGCCAACATATAAGAGAACGGCCCCCATTAATTTGGGAGTAACAGTAGTAGAATGCGACTCATCAGTTAAAGACTAGAGTGACTGAGAAATCAGCGTTTCTGCAGCTGAAGGTTCGGGGGCTGCTAAGGCCACTGGCAAATCAGATCTGGAATCTGCAGGAGAGAGCGCAGGAGTGCGCTTGTGGCCTCTGCAATCAGTCAGCAAATTACTGGTAATTTAGGTAATACAAAAACTACGGGGAACAAAGGGAGCTATGCAAAATACAGCTCAAGTGAAAAACCAAACTCCAGGGTTTCAATAAAACTTAGTTACACTAGAAAGTCCCCTATGCACAGAAATCCCTAATAGGAGCTGATCTGATAAACAGGTATTACACATATGGAGTATGTATAAGTATCACAATTTAATAGTAACAAAATAAACACATTGAAACACCTTCAACAAGACATTTAAAAACACTTAAAAATGACTTCCCATAGGATGACCCGATAAGTATAGTAGCTTAAGCGGCAGATAGTCACTGGTGCAAGTGCAGTGGCCACAATCCAATGTGGATACTTGGTATCTGGGCTACTCACGTCACTTAAGACTCAAAGTGGTGGACAATCCCGTGCACGGGATTCTAGGAGGATTGTCCACCACTTTGAGTCTTAAGTGACGTGAGTAGCCCAGATACTAAGTATCCACATTGGATTGTGGCCACTGCACTTGCACCAGTGACTATCTGCCGCTTAAGCTACTATACTTATCGGGTCATCCTATGGGAAGTCATTTTTAAGTGTTTTTAAATGTCTTGTTGAAGGTGTTTCAATGTGTTTATTTTGTTACTATTAAATTGTGATACTTATACATACTCCATATGTGTAATACCTGTTTATCAGATCAGCTCCTATTAGGGATTTCTGTGCATAGGGGACTTTCTAGTGTAACATAATTTAGGTAATAACATCCTGCATAATGCTGACCTCAGCTGAGAGGACCCAGGCACTCATTCCCAAAGCCTTAACCCCCTTTCTGTGGTAAAACGGCAAAGAACAGGGAATAAAAGCCAACAGCGACCTGAGTAATGGAGGTAGCTTCCAGTGATTGGCCTTGTCAGAGCAAGCGCTGAGAAAATGTTACCATCTATGGACCTAGAAAGCGCCCCAGAGGTAACTTTTACCAGGATGGCACCCCAAGGTCACTTCCAAGCTATCTCTGCACATCCAGTCCAGCAGGGCCTGGATGCGGTACTCCAAAAAAAATGCGGCATTCCAGGCCAAAGGACGACAGTGCGGGGGAAGTTGCAATCGAAGAGATAAAGCTCCAGCAGTGATGTAGAGGACACGTGATTGAAGAAAAAATATCAAAGAAGAAAAAGGTGCTTGCAAAAATGTGTCTCAACACAGCAGAGCCGTAGAAGAGACATCCCTCCTCCTAGGACACTGACAAAAGCTGAGGCATGCTGGTAGTGGGAGGTATTATCCTGGGCTGGCTTACAGGTTTTTGGTTTGCCAGCGTCCCGTCATCCAGGCAGGCAGATAATACTGCCACGCAGCAGTATAACCCAAAGGTTTCAGAGTTCCTGTGTCCCTCAATGGACAACAAATAAAAGTATTCGCATATTCCTAATAAGAATTAAAAGAGCTTTGAAACAAGCGCTTACTGAATCACGGTAGCTGAAGGTACTGTGGGATCATTTATCATCAAACATCACAAAAGAGACACAAGTCACATTTCCGATGGTGTCTCCAACTGCTGTTTGTTCACATTAGAAGGCTGACAGGCTACCAAAAATGCAATAGGAGAGGAGCTGTGGCTACTGAGTATCTGTTGTGAATTTTTAAAGACACATTTTTCCACAATGCCTGCACCTACCGAGGTCATGGAGGGCTTTAATGCTCATGGTCTGGGCTCAGGTACACTTAAAAATGGGCCTAATATATTCACATATGCATCATGGAGAAGGCCCCGGCTCGGTCGCAGACTGTCTAAAAAAATGTATGGACAATCTCCAAAAACACGAAACGAATCCACCTTTCCCAGTACCCCATATACAATAACAGCTATCCAGAAACTGAGGTACCCTGTTTACCTAGAGTAGGTGATCTCCGTCTCCTCTTCTCCTCCACTGGGTATCTTCCAGCTGGGTCGGACAAGCTGCTGATGGGCCAGGCCCATGGCCTGCATGTGGTGGTGGTGGTGAGGGAATGGCAGATTGGCTTGGCTCAGATAAGCATTGTGTTCATTCCATTGCTGTATCCGAGACTGTTGCTGCCTCAGGGTCTCCAGCGCCACATTGCTGTGTATACGATCTGGAAAAGCACAGTAGGAAAAAATCAGTACTAAGCCTTGCTCATATGGGGGGGGGGGGGGGGGAGAAAAGAGGATCTCATGGTCACATGACAACCACTAAAATATCCTAAACAAAGTATTTACACTGCTTTTGTATAATGTTCATATACAGTATAAGTCATGTTTACAGGATATGCACCTTTTGCAATGACTTTTCAATTGGTATGGCTATACAGATACTTTAAAGCTGAGCTCCAGGCATGAAAAAAACACAATTGCTTCCCAGTCCATTCTGTATTTTTAAAAAAAAGTTTCTAAGACTCTAATTTACTTACCTGATTACCCTGCAACCTAAAGGCATGTAATCATTTCCGTGTCACCTAATATTGATAAATGTATTAACTTAAAGTGCAACTTACCTTTCAAATTAAAGGCCCTAACTAAGAGCAGTCACCACATGGAGGCTGATGCTACCTTTATTAGCCAGAAAACCCTTTGCTGTGCACGCTTCTAATTCAGTTTTACTTTGTCAGATCAAATTAAAAAATGAGAAAATGCATATTGAAAAGTTAAGCATCACTCACCTAATGCTTCCCCGGCTGCCATAGGTGGAGGTGCTTCCTCCATGTAGCTGTTGATGTGGGAGGACATGAGGGGGTTGTTTTGGGACATGGAGCGGAGGGGGTTATTGACGTCCTGAAGCATCTGAGGAGGCGGCTGTTCTTGAACCATACCGTCCATAATGGGCGATGGTGGCCGGTGCGGCATGGCGGTGTTGAAGAAGGACTGGCCTGGCTGGTAGGCTGGAGAGAGCTGTGGGGTCTGCTGTGGAGCTTGCTGGATTAAATGGTTGTGCTGGGGAAGGACGGGGGCCTGCGGGGAGGGAGGGGGAGGAATTTGGTTCTGTAGCTCCGACAGGTGGTTCTGCTGTTGTGGGAGAAGGTTCTGCTGCTGCTGTAGAGGGAACTGCGGCCTAGGCAGTGCAGACATATGCGGGAAAGGGCGATTAGGCATGGGGTATTGAGGGTGAGGAGGCGTCAAGTGAATGTTGACTGGCCTCTGGTTTGGGTTATCTTTACGGTGAAATTTAGGGTTAGGGAAACCAAGATTGGCTCGAGACTCGGGGCTCCTGGATTGTCCATTTGGGTCCAAGTCCCCCTAAAAAGGAAATAAAAGATAAAATGAAAGGCAGCCCCGGACAGAATTCACTTAGAAGTGTAATGACAACAAGATCTCCGTCATTTGAAAACGTATTTTTCCATCCATCAGAGAGTCAGGCTGATGAGCCATCACCAGTGTATCCTCTTCCTCCTGACACTCTGTGTGATCTCAAATTTAGAATTCTAATAGCAGGATACAAGCAGAGGAACCTGACATTTTATCACTCGGGGAGGGACGGAGGGAGGGGGAGAGAGACAGAGGGAA
>NW_017309427.1:19402-38827 GCF_000935625.1 Nanorana parkeri
AGAGAGAGAGAGAGAGAGAGAGGTGGAGAGAGAGATGGGGTGTTTATGATACCAAATAAATGAATCTCCCAGAAGAAGATAGAAGAATACCAAGAACAGGAAACTAAATATTTTTTTTTTTTTTTAAATAACTGAGATTATTCATTAAAGATGAATGTGACAGGTCCTCTTCCAGAACAGGAAATAACAGCATTGTAAAGGGGATTTATTACCCATTTTATCCCATTAAATCTGCCCAAAGTCTTCCTGTACAGATCAGAAAACGGACAAGCTGATCGGATGTGACTGAGAGCCCCGGCTTCTATGTTTCTATAATTACCCCATATTATAAAAAGCCAGGGCAGGGGAGAGCACTGCATTGTGGGATATCAGTTTGACTCCCTGGTAGAGTAATGTACTATACAACCTCACAGTCAGGTATGCAGCACTCGTGTAATACGCTAAACATAAACTTCTAGACAGGGATGGGCACAGAGAGGTCGTTAGGAGTAAATAAAGTGGTAAATTACCCCTTTACATTCCAATGGCTTCTTCTCTGGGGTTCGCAGCTTATTCATATCAGATGACGGGCTGTTTTCATTCTTACCTGAGCAAGAAACACAGAGAAATGATGAAATACAGGTGGTATAAAGGATTAGTATCTTACAATACAATACACAGGGTGAACTTCCACTGATTTCCTGAACAAAGTCAAAGGGTGGTGCACAGCCTCTATGCTGCCACACACTATAGGCAGGACCCCTCAATGTCTTGTGGGCACTAGGAAGCTTCCTCCACAGCAGTGTTCCTAAATGGATAGCTTGCCAGAAACTATTTCCACACCAACATTTCTGTCATTTCTATATGAGGGCATAGGTCAGTCTTTGTTCATAAAGGTATCTGGGTGACAGAAGTATCAGTGCTAGGAAGAGAGGTATTGTAGGGCGAGTGCAGACTGGGGGGTTAGGATTACACATATGACGATTGGGAAAATGTCACGGCATTGTATATGCTGCACATGTCAGCACTATGTGTACGGGTGTGTATCATGTGACACACTTATACCCAGATATAAATTTACCTAAACACTTTTACACATTTACTGAAGCAGAAACTTGATATGCTGAAAACGTCTGTGCCAATACAGCCGAGCCAAGAACAACTGCAGCCATCCTGAGAAGCTGGGAATTAGACCTAGCACTGAATGCGAGATCCCTCTGACCATCATCTACAGAAATGACGGCTCTGATTCTACATATCCTCCTTTTTTTTTTAATATACAACCCAAAACAGAATGACATGAGTGCACAGAATGTTTCACAAGTCCTCTAGCAGATAAAACACTTCCTGTATATTTAACTGCTAGAGTTCTCTTTTCACTCCCTCGCATGCAATAAAGATCTTTGCTCTTAGGGCAATGGAAGAGTCTGTACTGTAATACACACCATTGCGGTTGAGTTCGTGCTGATCCTTGTCCGTGTGCTGCATCTGTTGCCCGACGTTGACAGGCGAGTGATGGCCGAGACCAAAAGGAATGGGGGAACCCCGGCCGTGGCCTTGTAGCAGGTTCATGTTGTATGCCATAGCTGGGTGGGTCATAAGCCGGGGGTCGACTGAGAAGCGGCTCTGGTAGTTGGGTGGCCATGGAACCTGGAATCGGAAGAATAGGTTACACAGGCTGCCGCATAGACAGAGGAAAGCAATACCATTCAAATTTAATGCCATCAGAGCACCCGGACGGCTCACTTTATATTGGATCGGTACAATTCCATTTCGGAGTGCATGGTTAAGACCATACAATTCCCAGCTGGACCTCCGAAAAGACTCTAAAAAGTTTCAACAATTTGAAGACAGGAATAAAAACAGATACCCTGTTTCCCTGAAAATAAGACCTACCCCGAAAGTAAGACCTACCACTATTACTCAAGATTCCTGAATTATAAGACCTACACCGAAAATAAGACCTAGTTTGGTGGTAGCCTGTGAGGGGGAACTTGCAGGAGAGATGGTATCAGCCTGCAGGGACATACTGTATCAGGGGATGACAGGGGGACTCCCTCCGGCCAGCGCAGTGACAGGGATCACTCCAGTACCAGACTTCACCAACTGCTGTCCTCCCGAAGGCACTGCTTAATGTAATGGTACTGTACTGCCATGTGTACCGGTAAATGGTACCGTACTTTAACGTGCTGTCCACTGTCTGATGTCGGCACTGCTGCACTGCTGGTACCGCTGTCCGGTACTGTGACAGGAGGAGTGATGCCAGATAACTTTGGATTGTTGTACATTTTGTTGCACATAAAAAAAAATAAGACATCCCCCGAGAATAAGACCCAGTGTGTTTTTGTGGGGCAAAAAAAATATGACTGTCTTATTTTCGGGGAAACACGATATATATATACACACACACACACATATATGTATATATGTGTATAAGGGATGCACCAATACCGTTTTTGCTTTCGGTACTCGCTGATACCGATGTTTCCGCTGGCATGGAGCCGGCTTCCCAGGCAATCAGGAAGCCGGGTCATTACTCGCCGACCAGTATGTATATGGATTCTTTGCTTTGTCTCAAGCTGGGAACTCTGTTAGACTGGAGATAGGGGCCACACTGTGCAGAAGGGCCCTTGGGTCACATATCCTCTTCACCCTTTCATGATTTTAGATATCATGAAGACATTCTTATCTATTTGTAAGCACATGTTGATGTTCTTCTACACAATGTGTACATTGCTATATGTGTATAGACAAGCTTCCATTTCCCTTCCTCCTCTTCTGTACCCTGGAAGAAATCTAAACTACAGATAGATCCTTGCTGTCACTCGGGAGTTCTGAGCACCACACTGGAAATGAGTTTGGCTATAAATTGTCCGAACTGGGTCTTTAACCTGGATCATGTGACTACTTTCTTAGGCTTCTGGCTATGTGAGCAGCACTGGAGGGAGCCTAGAGCAGTATTTCTCTCCAGGAAAGACGCATTCAGTTACTCATTATTCATCTAATCCAGCACGCCTGATAAAGCTTGAGAGGTCAGTGTCTGAGTACAGACCATCATATGCTCTGCTGGAGGTGGGAATCCCCTTGAAGAGGCCAGCTTAGGGTTGTTTGCCACCTCTAGGATCATTACGGGCCAGGAGGACAAAGTCTGAGCTCAGGAATACAGTTGCATCTAAGGCTGGCTGTGCATTATTCAGAGTCCCGATCTAATTTGCCGCTTGCAGTTCTGTCAGGATGTAAATAATGCAGCTGTCTTCTCTAACCCATTGGATGTCATTGTTCCACCAGGGGCTCGGACTGTAATATGCTGCGCTGATTTCGGCGCTGGGCAAAGGCTTTTCAGGCGAGCCAGAAAAAGCTTTTCAGATTGATCTACAAAAATATTTGTACTGACTAAAAGCCGATACAACAATCTCTGAAAGGTGAACTCCAGATTAAACTTCCGCCTGGCTATCCTAACAATAAGATTAAAAAAGAAGTCCTGAAGTAATCTTGTAACAGTTTGTCAACCAAATTCCTTTGTCAAGTGATTTCAACTGAAGGGGAAGAAATGAAGGTGTCATAGGCAGTGGTGGGGTTTGTGATGTTGGAACACACAGAACAGCGGGAGGTGGGTAGAGGAGACAGCGCTACCAGGCAGGAGAGTGGCACTGCCATCAGCAGGTTCTGCATCTACCACCAAGCTATTAGCAACCTGGGACACTCTGACCAGCACCCCAACCAGCTCCTGGAAACAAGTGGGGAGCTGGGAGGGACACTGGCCAGAGCGCTCCAGATTGCCAAGAGCTGTGTATGGCCCTTACACATCTCTCTGCCCCGCTCTTAGCAATCTGGGACGCTCTGGCCAGAAAAGGAGCAGCAGGCACACTGCAAACAATGTGCATCAGAGTGGTCATAGCAATCTGCCTGCTACCCCCCACATGACCCAAAGAGATACCGCCTGTGGAAAGAGCCTCAGGCTGCCTCATTAAAAAGGGACAGCCCTGGTCATAGGAGTCCAGAGCAGTTTATTCTGTCGGACATGCTCAGCATGTAAGGTGTGTGTTTAATCTCATTATATTATATGTATTAATGTGACATTAAGGTGACATTAAGGTGGGGGGCTGGAGTACCATACAAGAAGTCAAGAGGCTATACAGCCCACCAAACCCCACCTATAACTACATGGCGTATTTTTGTGAATGACCTCATAAAGAGAATTTAATGCAACTAATAATGGCCAAGCACAATCCAAAATAAGGGAAGCAGCATCTTCCCACACACTTGCTGCTGAGCTGATTGCAGATCTACCATTTTCCCAAGACGAACATTTTAGGTTAAAAGGATGCCGACAGAGTTAAAGCAGAGCTCAGAGCTAAAATCAGATGATCGGGGGCCCCTGGTATGGAGGTTTTCCCATCACCTCCTATCTCAGAGACAACAGGACTGTCACACAGAAAAGAGACATCTGCAACGCTGAGTTGTAAGGATGAAAGGAAAAGTAAAAACAAAGGTTTGAATAAAAAATGACAATTGGTCCGAATACAAAAAGAGAAGACCAAATGTCATCCATTGAGCAGCGACATGTATCCAAGAGATGACACTGCACACCAGACGGACAGCGCGCTGCAGCATAGGAATGGAGTGTGTAAAATACGGCGCTGCCCCTTTAACATTGTGAAAAAGGGGCGAACTGCGGCGCACTCCGAGAACATTTGCCATGGTGATCTGCTCTTGTATTTGCTGCAGGCCTCGCAGTCACCGCGAGTCAGCGGCAGTTTAAATCATATGGGATCAGTCTGGTAACGCAACGTCCATGAACAATATTCAGAGCACAATACGCAGCGGGGAGAACGTTTTCTTTGTCTGTTTCTTCCCCAAAGGAAGATTTGTAGATTTTTTTCAAGGTATATTGAGGTTTTGTGTTACAGCCATTTCAGATGTGACTGGAGTTCACGGAACCTGTCTTTAAAGGAGAACTATGAGGGGGGGAGGGGCATTTCACTCACCTCATAGTTCTAGCCGACCTGTACAATGAGACTGTCACAGGTCGGCTCAGTAGATCGGGAGGTGAGCGAACATATACCGGCGTTCGCTCACCTCTCGATCCTGTCACGGCTCTCTGACCGTGACAGGGGAGGGGCTGGATTCCCCCCTCCCCGCTCCGATCCGCCAGCGCTGACTGGCAGAACGGACGGGGGAGGGGGCGGGTACAGCTGGCTCTGTCTAGATAGGCAGAGCCAGCTGTCACTCACGCAGCTGGGTGGATCCCAGCATAATTGTCGGGATCCGCTCCAGCTGCGGCGTCTCAGTATACCGCGAGCTGTAGCTCTCTATATACTGAGCTTAGGGTGACGGGAGGACGCTAGTTTGTGTCCTCCCGTTACCCTAAGGAGAACTATGGGGAAAAGACTTAACCTCATCCTCTATCAATAATGTCTACGGGGCGGATGTTTTGTGGCCCTTAATCAATGAGTGTTAAAGAGAACCAGTCACAATTAGGCTAATGCAATAATCTGAACATTCAGCCTTCAATGAATTCAGCAGGCCAACGCCCCGTTTGGTTTTGGGAATGGTGAACTGGTAGAAAAGCAAAACCCCTGGAACCGTTCTCTCTCAAGGCAAGGCCTCTGGTACTTCTGAAACCCTGACAGCGGGTAGCAGGCGTGGGTTAGAGGTCCTGAAGGGACCAAAGTCACTATAAGTGGGCAGTAAGAATGGAATTGAAGATTGAAATTCACACGTGTCACTTTGCAAGCAGGAGCAGCAGCAGGGAGATGCTTCCTCAACACTGTATGGTGGGAAAGATAGCGTGGAGCAGACAACACCACTTAGGGGATGATGTTAGCGCTCAGTGCCAAACAATAACCTCTTCTATGACAAAACTACCAGGAAGTGGGGAGTACTAGGTAGCTACCGATGCTTAGCCTGACCAGCCTACTGACTAAGTGAGACAGAACAAGCACTGAGCTGGGGCAATGCCAGCGGCTCTGGACCTGGAAAGCACTCCGTGGGCACTTTTCTGAAAAGCGCTCACCTTCCCTCTTTGGTAAATTCACATACACTGGCTCAAGACGTTATTAAATTCTCTTATGCGGGTTCAGCGATAGGCTTGTGTAAGACAACGATTAGAGGAAGAGGTACTCACAGGTAAAGGAACGGACATCACCATATTCCCCCCGTAGACAGCTGGGACGTAGAGGATACTGGTACCGGTGTGAGGATCTATTCTCTGCACGGGGCTCGGGGATTTCCCCAGGTTGGTGTGTGGACCCATTGGAGGGGTGTACGCCCGGATAGGGTTGCCTATCAGCACAGATGGGTTGGGCTGAACTACAAGAGAAAAAGGAAAAATAAGATTTAAAACGTCAGTTTTCGTCAGCACGTGTACAAGAAAACGCCAGTTTTCTGGCACACGCAATATATGAGCAATTTACACTAATCATCATCTGGCCCTTGCTTACTTTATAGGTCTCTTAAACAGACAGACATATGGTAGTGTCCCCCATAACTGCTTGGTGAGTGATATCCCGTCTATTTGCTATACAGAGCTATCAAGATTTTATTTAGTACAGGTACTTCTAGAGCGCCAACAAATTTATGCAGCGCCTTTTACATAGCTGCACATTCACATCAGTCCCTACTCTCAAGGAGCTTACAATCTAAGGTCCCTATCCCACATGCATACTTACAGGGCCGATTTAGACAGGAGCCAATTTACCTTTGGAGTGTGGGAGGAAACCGGGTACCCGGAGGAAACCCACACAGCACAGGGAGACCATGCAAACTCCTTGCAGATAGTGACCTGGCCGGGATTCGAACCGGGGACCCTCAGTGCTACAAGGCAGAAGCGCCGACCACTACTCTACGGTGCTGCCCAAGATGTTCAATGAATCACATTGGGGGGGGATCAAAACGGGAGCATCTGTGCACGGCAACCAATCAGCTTCTCTCTTTCATTTTCAAATCTTAACAACAAACTGAAGAGAGAAGCTGATTGGTTGCCATGCACAGCTGTTCCACTTTTGATAAACTCCCCCCACAGTGCTTCTAGTGAATGGTAGAAACGAACAATCCATTATCCGAGTCTGATGGCACATTGGGAAACGTAACAAATCAAAGAGGGAGAATCAAGATAAAGCAAAGACATAAAACAATCTTCGCTGTCAGACTTTGAAGCAGGCTGACTTTAAGCCAGGGGATGTGAGGAATGAGATAGTGGACGGCTTATATTTTCTCTACATAGACTATAATGGAGCTGATGGGGTTCTCAAAGTTGCAGACATAGCTCTCCTTTGAGGACTGCGGATTGTTGGTGAACTGCGTTTTGCTCTGTTGTGTCGTCTTAGATTAAAAACAAATTCCAGAACAGTCCCAGCAACCCTGATATCTAGGATTGAAGACGGTGAAATCTTACCAACGTCTGTCTGACAGGCAGTCTGAACATTCATTTCACTATCATATCTACTTCAGATGTTATCCTATACGTTTAAAGGAGAACTACGAGGAGGGCGCTTTTCACTCATCTCATAGTTCTAGCCAACCAGTGACAATGAGACTGTCACAGGTCGGCTCAGTAGATCGGGAAGTGAGAGAACACATACCGGCGCTCGCTCACTTCTCCATCCTGTGCTGGCAGAGAGCCGTGACAGTGGAGGGACTGGAATCCCCCTCCTCGCTCCGATCAGCCAGCGCTGACTGGCGGAAAGGACGGGGGAGGGGGCGGGTACAGCTGGCTCTGCCTCTAGATAGGCAGAGCCAGCTGTCAATCACGCAGCTGGGCGGATCCCGGCATAATTGTCTGGATCCGTTTCAGCTGCGGCGTCTCAGTATACCGAGAGTATTCGCGGTATACTGAGCTTAGGGTGACGGGAGGACGCTAGTTTGTGTCCTCCCGTTACCCTTAGGAGAACTATGGGGGGAAAAAAACTGAGCCCATAGTTCTCCTTTAATGCTCATTTTTGCAGAGTCTACAAATACGTTCAGTCAGGAGCCAAACATTCGCCATCTTTAATTGTTGCTGAAAAAAGCCAATGTGCGGAACCTCTTGGGTTCTCAGCTCTCCTTTGCAAACCAGAAAAGTGGAAAACAAGCAGCTTACCCATTGCCTCGCCTTGGAAGTGCTCATTCTGATTATGATGACCTTTGCCCTGGAAACACAAAAAGCCATTTTTTTAGTCTATTTTAACCAGTGTCCATGTTTAGATTGATCACTTGTAACACGACCATACACTGGGCATCCTGTCTAAAGAAATGCCACAGTCACCGGCACTTTCTCCACTCATTCTCCCATCCTGCTGGAGCCAATAAAAGGAGGAAGCTGCCCACGGGAAGTGTATACCCAAGTACTGCGAGTATCTAGACATGGGGCACCAAGAAAGACAGCAGGGGTATAACACAGTATGGACTCTCAGTCTCAGTTTAGTGCTTTAATTGCATTTTTCACACAAGGTTTTTATTGTTGTCTGGGCTCCGCTGAGTAGACTTTACACCAATCCCTACCTGGACAGAAAATGATAGGAAATCTCTGCAACTGGAATACATTTGTAGTACTGCAGGGAAAGGAAAGAACATCTGACCATGTCTTCAATGCTGGTTGTGCTTCCTGTCCCAGTGACAATTAAATCCCCACCTTATACAGGTGTCACTGAGACGGGAAGTGAGAGAAAAGCTTCTCAATGGGGTTACATACCCATAACTAAAATCATATGTGGCTGGGCTTCGGGAGAACTTCTACCTACAGGTCAACCGAGTCCTCTAATACAAAACATTTTCAGAATGACGGCGCTGATGTTACCTTTGGAGGAGACTGTTGATGTTTGCCGGCATTGGCCGAGTGCTGCTGTCTGAGCGCCCGTGGGATGAATTCTGGTGCCAGTGGGTTCAGTACATAGGTCTTCTTCAGCTCTAAGGCCTCGAGCTGGGCTTTGATCTGTTCAAACGTGATACCGTGTAAACTTCTGTTCTCATGGCAAATTGTGATGAACTGCTCCCAAAATTTCCTGCAGAGAGAGAGACAGGAGGGTGAGGAAAATGTACACAGTTGATGTAATAAAACACACAGAAATCTGCTCCACTGTCTGCCTTGTACACTCAACAGACCCTCTAGAGCAATGGTTCTCAACCTGTGTAAACCTCGGGACCCACATTTGTACTTGGTCATTAAGTCGCGACCCAAGTCGCACTGCAATGGAACGCACAGGGTTGCGGTACCGCATGTTCCGATGCGGGCAATCAAACTGTGGGTAGGAGGTGTGTTTGGGGTGTCATTGAAAAGATCCACCCAGTCTCCATACCTTACAAGAGCTGTAGTTGATCCTCAGCCTGGGGTCCAGTGTGGACTGCTGTGCTGTGATTGAGCTCCATCCATATGGGCAATGCTTGTACAGCTCCCTTCCGTGTCCTGTAGAGGTGCCGGGAACCAGAATGTGACATCACTTTGGTCCAGGGAGTTGTACGTATGGATGGAGCTCCCTCACGGCCATAGCCCCAGCCCATCCCACCTCAAGCAGACACTCGGCACCAAGCAGCATATTTTGAGTGGCTGCTTGGTGAGAGAACTGACAGGAGGAGCTGAGGAGCCTCTCACCTAGCACAGTGGAAGGCACACCTCGACCTACTGAACACGGGGTCGCGACCCACTTTTGGGCCACGACACACCAGTTGAGAACCAAGGCTCTATAGTCAACAAGATGGTGTGCTGACTGATGACCACGCAATTCTCAGTCTGAGATGGTGGCACCTGAACAATGGTGGACAGGAAGTACATAAGAGGAGAAAGATTCATGAAGAAAGGGAATGCAAGACCCCACGTCCTGCATATTGGTGAACAAGACACAGAGGGGGGAATTTATCAGAACTGGAGCAGACAAAATCTGGAGCAGCTGTGCAATGCAACCAATCAGATTCTCTCTTCAGTTTATTCAGTTAAGATTTGAAAATGAAAACGAGAAGCTGATTGGTTGCCATGCACAGCTGCTCCAGATTCTGTCTGTTCCAGTTTTGATCCATTCCCCTCATAGTGTGGCATACATTAGTATAAAATGTGGTAAAGTGACCCTAAAAAGGCCCGAACATGGTCATATTATGAGCCAATACATTGTGTGCGCTGGATATAGAGCTGCCCAATACCCATCTAGCCATGTGTGAGGTTGCCACGGGTCAGCAGTGTTGCACTTGCATAGTCAAGCCTCTTAGAGTCAATCCTGGATCTAGAAGGTTTCCTGATCTTTGTCTATGCGGCCAGCTACAGAATTCAGCAGCCTTCCTTCCTAATCACCATACAAGACTACAGAGGCAGAGCTTGAAGTGAAAGGTTCTGAGACAACAAATACTAATAGTGCATGGGATGTTGGGAATAATGCATGTCCGCTACACAAGATTTCATAATCCGGGGAAACAAAGAATGATTTGTTGTTGTTATGATCATTTTTTATCTCACATCTCCCCGTACATTACGTAAGCAAATGAACAAAGCGCAACACTCACTAAATAGAACAATACATACAATTGCTTTCCCTTCCGATCACCTTGCAAGCTATCAATATCTTGCCCCTCCCTTTTAGAGTGTAAGCCCTCAGGGGCCGGGCCCTCCTTACCATCTTATCTTGAATTGTATTGTGATTGTAATGTCTTCCTTATATTGTAAAGCGCCGCGCACACTGTTGGCGCTCTATACATCCTGTATAATAATAATAATAATAATAAGCCTAAAAAATAAACCAGCAAAAGACATTGTAACCCTCCGAATGTACCCAATTAGACCCATGGAATCTAATGACCAGAGATTGGAGCATCTGCGGCACCGTTAGAAAATGAAGCCGCTAATTAGCGTGGGCTGCGGCGCTCTGCTCCCTCCTAGTTTGATGTCAGGCGGGTGGGTGAGGCCCGAAACTGTGCCAGCCGTCCAGGTGATAAATATTTCACGATTCCTGCAGCCTGAAATGTTCTCAGCTGACGATTTCATGCTAAACACAGAAATACCGCGAAGACAGGCTCACCTAATTACTGGCATGCGAGGGGGCTCATGAACATGTCACCTCCCCCACCCCTCAACGTACAGCCTTTGCCTCACTGAACGCCACGGGCAGAGTCAGGCGAGGTCATCGGATATCACAGACGGTTACAAATCAGTCTTTTCCGTTATTTGATTCTCCCATTATGTGCTCCTTCCCCTAATACCCCACAGGAGGCCTTTTTCAGCAAAAGTCGATTCCAATAAAGACGCGGCAACATAAATTATTTACTTTATTTGCGTCCAATGGCCAAATAACAGCAAACGTCTGGAAAAGCAATTTTCATTGTTTCCTCTACTGAGGGCGCCCAGGCGTTGAGAAATGAGATGTTGTTTAGCCATTTATTACGGTAATCATGTTAAAGGATAAGCTCACTTTAAAGGAAAGTGTGTTAATCCTTTTACCCCATGCTCCTGACATAACCTAACCCCCCCCTCAGTGCCCCTCCACAGATGAATACTTAGCTCAATCCGAGGGCTGCAGCTTCGGGTGTGTTTACATCTGGGCTGTGCCTGTGCATAACAGCTCCATAGACTTCTACAGGTACACCTAAGGTCGCCACCTTTTCTTCAAGTGAAACCCGAACGCTCTAGCGACGCGCGGACATGTTTTTGGGGAGAATGAGTCGCGGCTTATTCATATGTAACAAGCACCACCCATTCCTATGTAAATATCACCGTGGAGAGTATTTTCAGTGTGGGGGCCAGTAGCACCTATCTTTATTTTGGTTGCCCCGGTCTACCTGACATCATGTGTCCAGGTTTCTGCTGCCATGAAACCCGGACACGGCATTCAAAACCCGGACTGTCCGGGTGAATCCTGGACAGGTGGCAACCCTAGGGCCACCTCCCTTTGCCCCCGGCCTCGGAAGTCTATGGGTGATGTGTAGGCATGGCCCAGATGTAAACAAGAACAGGAGGCTATGGCCGTTGGATGGCGGCATGTATGCATTTGTGGAGGCGGAAGGGACGTTAGGTTAGGTGAGGGGAAGGTGGCACAAAAAAAGGAAGAATACATTTAGTTTTTTCATTTGCTGATATTGCTCTTGCTGTCATTTTGTATTTCTATTTGATGTATACTTACTACTATATCCCTTTCAGCTCTTTGTTCTCATCTCTGCACCTTGCGAGTGAAATGCACAGAATGTAAAGTGGCTAATTGGTCTGATCTCAGCGGGGGCCCCTCAGCGGGAACGATGACCGTATTCCCACAATTCACTAAAGGTAAAATCTACTGTTCTGTCTATGAGACACGATAAACGTATAGAGACTAGAGGAATCAAGAAGCCATCCAATCAGATTGGTGTGTAGCACAGTAAAGAACAGAAGATATTCCACATTTCCCCCCAAAATAATAGGGAGCAGCATTAGAAAACCGTGAAAACGTGCATTGCAAATGACTTTCAGGTGATAGTTACTGTAATGACCCAAACCATCATCCCCATCATGTGTCACAATCAGTCGCCATCACACCTCTGCCCAGTGCGCTTCCAATAAATTGTGTGATGTCAGATGACCGCAGCCTCCAGACTCATACAAACCATCCCTCCTAGGAACAGAGCGTCTCTCCTGTGACACCGGGCAAGCGTCATTACACAGAGAAGATTACAAGTGAGAACACAGCGGCGGCCGAGGTGCGGTCCGACTGTCTGATCTCGCTGCAGTGCTGCTTCTGGCGGCCTTTGATGGAGAAGTTCCTTCCCTGCAAATTATTTGTTTACATCCTCTGACCGGCCGCATAGTCTATGATTAACTGGCCTGTTTTTCTAAGTCCAATTAGCCTGGGCTGGTAAAGATGAAAGGCTCAGAATATGCTGCTAATGGATCCATTCCTCACTGCATGCAATACATTTAAAGTGAACCTGACCCAAAAATGCTTCCATGTGTGAGGATGGAAGCACCTGTGTTGGTCTTCCAATCCATCCCCGTGCAGCCCCTTGGGTCCTTGGTGTACACAGGCTTCTCATTTAGAAAAACACAAAAAATCCCCCAGCTCACCTGCCAGCAACAAAACAAAGGTACCCTGTCAACAGTAAGCCTTCCCAATGTGCGCCCTGCCATAAAGGCTGGTTATAGATTCATACAGGTACCATGTTTTTCTAGTTTGGATGTAGTGACGCATTGGGGATCCCAGCATGCATGCTAGATTGCTGGGCCCCCAGTGCGTCCCTGCACCTTATAAGGAGGAGTAGGCTGCCTCCTGGTACACATGCATGCAGTTTATCGACTGCATCAATATGCTCACACTTGGAGACTCGGATACATAGAGTTAAGACCACACTTTGCAGAGGTGCCTTGGCGCGGCGGTGCGGCTTCTACATATTTTTGGCCAAAAGTTTGTGCAACTAAAACCTGTGTTTTTAATGCATACTGTTGACAGGGTAACTTTGTTTTGTTGCAGGCTGGCTGGCAGGTGAGCTGGGGGATATCTTGTATTGTATTGTTTTGTATTGTTGTAAGCCTTCCCAATGTGCACCCTGCCATAAAGTCCGGTTATAGATTCATGCAGGTACCATGTTTTTCTAGGCTTCTCATTTAGTCCTGGTATGCCTGAAACCTTAAACAGAGCTGAGCACTGACACCCCCCATATCCACCCCCCCTTTCCCTCATGTGACAGCACTAGGCCAATCACTGGCACTGTAACATTGAGTAAGTCACATGCTCCTTCATATCCAGAAGTACAAAGGATTTTCAGCAACTCCCAGCAGCAGAATGGGAAAGTATGAGCTGCTGGAGAGAGAACCTGCTGATTTGCCATGAGATCGTAACTCTCATTCTTTGATACACTGTAGCCGTATTTACAAATCTGTAAATGAGGTACAAAAGTCAAATATAGAACAGCGAGCATGTAACGATATGGATACATTAACAATAAATGACTCACAATAGGACTCAATAAAATGATACTTAAAAGGAGAACTATGAGGGGGGAGGGGGGCGGGTGCTTTTCACTCCCCTCATAGTTCTAGCCGACCTGTGACAATGAGACTGTCACAGGTCGGCTCAGTAGATCGGGAGGTGAGAGAACACATACCGGCGTTCGCTCACCTCTCGATCCTGTCACGGCTCTCTGCCGTGACAGGGGAGGGGCTGGATTCCCCGGTCCGATCCGCCAGCGCTGACTGGCGCAACGGACGGGGGAGGGGGCGGGTACAGCTGGCTCTGCCTCTAGATAGGCAGAGCCAGCTGTCACTCACGCAGCTGGGCGGATCCCGGCACAATTGTCAGGATCCGCTTCAGCGTCTCAGTATACCGCGAGCTGTATACTGAGCTCTGGGTGACGGGAGGACGCTAGTTTGTGTCCTCCCGTTACCCTGAGAACTATTATTATTACATAGGATTTATATAGCGCCAACAGTTTGCGCAGCGCTTTACAATATAAGGAAGACATTACAATTACAATACAATTCAAGACAAGATGGTAAGGAGGGCCCTGCCCCTGAGGCCTTAACCCCATAGTTCTCCTTTAACCACCGACCACCATGATGTACATATGCGTCAGCCAGCATGGCGGATGAGCTCTAACGCCTGCTGTAAGCATGTATATGCATCCGCGCGCTCACTCGGCCACTCCCAGCACAGTGACTGAGCGGTCACTGGCAGCTCCTGGTCAATATTTAGGACATGAAGCCGGGGGGAAAGTCATTCTCAAGAAACACATAAGCACAGGGACAGCAACAAAATGTATAAAAACATTGAAGAAAGTGTGTAAGCGTGTAGGTGTGTAGGCGTGTGTGTAAATAATTGTGTCAAAGTATAATATGGAAAACAAAGTGGAAGTTCCGCTTTAAGTATCCATGAAATACAAAATAAAAAAACTACTTTTAAGCACTTCTATAATGACCCGTGCATTGGGAGGCTACACCTTGCTAACCCTGAAATAAGGTGACGGAGGATACAGTACGATGGTCACAGACGGCTGTACAGAGCCCAAAACATGTCCTGACTAAAACGTCCTTTATGCACACGAGGATACAATCATCTTTCTACAAGTGTGGGAAAAGTACATAAAACAGTCTACCTGCATCTTCCGATGGAGCACAACGCGATGGGGTCTCCCACCACAGCCACCAGGGACTGGGCCCGAGTGATGGCGGTGTTCAGGAGTTTGTAGTTGGACAGGAAGCCGTAGTCCAGGTCTTCGGTGGAATCCTCCAGCAGCTGCTCTTTGCGTTTGATGGGGGTCTGCTTGTGTTTGCAGGTGTGCCGGGTCCTCACTGTGCTCAGGAACAAGACCCGGAACTGCTTCCCTGGAAACAGGAAGATACAAAATCACTTCCACTTCCTGTTTCTTCCAGAATAACAGAATTTGTGCTTATGGCGGAACGTACCTAATATTTAGGAAGGACAAGAACATTGAAAACTCAACGAGGGGAATTTATCAAAACTGGAGAAGTAGCCCATGGCAACCAATCAGCTCCAATCTTTCATCTTCGAGGCGTAACTGAACACACTGGAGAAGCTGATTGGTTGTTATGGACATCGGCACCAGATTCATTTCCCCTCACGGTACGGTTGTTAATATCGGTGACATTTACCCTGGACGTTCAGGACTCTCTCCACACTGACTTCCGACAAGCGTTTCTTGCGCAGTTCAGCTCGGATCCGAAACACCTGATCTGCGTATGGCGTTACCACACCAATGCTGCCGTCATCCAGCTTCCCCCACGCCACTGGCCACTTCCGCCGCAACTCCTCCACACGCTCAACCACCTCAAACACCTTGGGGAAGAAAATGAGATCTTTACTACATAAGAAGGAGCTACAGGACCATACCAGGAAATCCACTAAAATGCTTCCCCCTTTATTCATTCTAAGGTCCATCGCAGTGCTGCTGATCTCCTGCAGCCTCTTAGAAGCCACATGATGTCTACATGCCGTCCAGCAATGGCTGCATGGCATTTCTCTGCTAAATTTCCTAATGGTGACACCAATGGGCCTCGTCTCTTCTGTAAGCATCTAAAATAGACGGCTGGCTCCTCAGAGCAGAGGAATGAAGGTAATAACGAGGACTGGTGGGACCGTCACTTAATAAGCAATGAGGAGCTTAGATTTATAGTTTGATACATGTTTTATTATAATGTGTATCCCGGGGACAGCAGTGATGACCTCCGTCCTCCCCTTCAGTCTTCTATCTGACCTCCGTCCTTCCCTTCAGTCTTCTATCTGACCTCCGTCCTCCCCTTCAGTCTTCTATCTGACCTCCGTCCTTCCCTTCAGTCTTCTATCTGACCTCCGTCCTCCCCTTCAGTCTTCTATCTGACCTCCGTCCTTCCCTTCAATCGTCTATCTGACCTCCGTCCTCCCCTTCAGTCTTCTATCTGACCTCCGTCCTCCCCTTCAGTCTTCTATCTGACCTCCGTCCTCCCCTTCAGTCTTCTATCTGATCTCCGTCCTTCCCTTCAGTCCTATATCTGACCTCTAGCCTCCCCTTCAGTCTTCTATCTGATCTCCGTCCTCCCCTTGAGTCTTGCACAGTTGTAGCGGCTCCTCTCCTCTTCCTCTGATATCACCGCACTCTGGAAGCTCCTCACAATGTGCATTAGAAGCTTCAAGTCAAATAGAGCCCGCCTCATTTCCTGGCTGGAGGACGTCCAGTATTATCTAGGCTTTCCTCCGCAGCATGACTGCCCCCCTGGCCCCGCCCCTTTCAATCTTGGAGGCTCAGGATGTGGGCATTACCTGAACACACTCAGACTGACATCTGGTCAGTAAGCTAGTTTGAATGAGCTGAAGTCATTTCATGAAGCCAGCAGGTTACAGCTCCCACGCTGTATCACAGCTTAGTCTGCAGGCGGCCATGTTGTATACACACACGGAGGTGGGGTGGTCATACCTCAGCATTGTTGTAGAAAGCCGTGCTGTTCTTCTCCTGGACGTCCTCTCCTCGGGCAGTGAAGAAGGTGAGCGGATAGAAGTCTTTGTGGGCAGGCTGCTTGCCGCTGGCCATTAGCTTTCCCTCGTAGAAAAGGTCAGATGTGTAACTGTGAAGGAGACACAAAAACTACTTTACAAAGAGAAATTCTGCCCACAATGAGCAGCCAAAAGAACAGACGTGTCAGAGCTAAAACCTGCTGGGGGAGAAGATGAAGGGGCATCAGCGGCAGGGGGACACAGCCATCGGGACACCGATGGTCAGAGTCCACGTGACTTTTTACTTATCAATAGAATAAGAGCGCCAATGCGTTTTGGGGTTAACTCTCTCACCCCTTCATCAGGGCAACAAATAGTAAGACGTGTGGGTAGTGCTTGAGAAAGCTTTATGGTGATAATTGACTTGAGTTCTATAAACATGTTCAAATCCAGCAATTGCTACAGTTACCGTATTTCGCGCTCCATAAGGCGCACCGGACCATAGGACGCAGGGAGGGTAGGATTCTGTAAAAGCTGCAGTTAGTGATAGCCGAGACAGGTGGCGCTGCGATTACAGCGCCACCCTCAGGCCTTGTTCACACCAAGCGCGGAGCAGGTGCAGATCAGTTGCAGACCGGATCAAAACTGCGTCCAATGTATTCCAAATGGTATTTTTTGCCCCAGTTCACATCGCAGCGCACAGTTCCGGAGCAGGTGAAAAAACTGCAGCAAGCCCTATTTTAACCTGCTCTGGATCTGCAAACTCATCAAAAACGCATGCAAATGCCTGGAACGCACTGAAAGCCCATTTTAAACTTTAAAAAAATAAATAAAACGCATCTAAAAGACTAGCGTGCGTGTGCAGAAACCTGACCGGATCTGCTCTGCATTTGGTGTGAACAAGGCCTCAGTGATCACACAGAACAGAACGGACGTTCTTCGTCTGCTCTACGAGCTCTATGGTGAGCTCCTATGCCGAGGTCACGGCTCCCCCAGAGTTGGGGGGGTTGCCCGCACACGATCGCCGCCGCTCGATTTGATACAAGTGATCCGATTAGATGGCTTGTATTAAACGAGCAGCGGCTCCCACTGTACATTCAGCTCTGCTTGTCGGGAGCAGGGCTGAACGTACAAAAAAACTAAAACTGCGTGTCCCGTGCGTCGGGCGAGAGGGATTAGCTCCGTAAGACGCACAGACATTTTTGCCCCCCTTTTGGGGGGGGGGGGGGGGGGGGAGGGGTGGGGTGGGGGGGGGGGGGGGGGGAGTGCGTCTTATGGATCAAAAAATACGGTACACAATGTACAGTATAAGCCGTAAAGCCGTAATAAATAAGGGGGAGGACACGCACGTTGGCTCTCCTATTGTATTGATTATTCAATAAAAACATCACTTTGGACTCCGGCGCCCTTACAGGTTTCTACAGATCTGGATTTCCCTCTTTCATGTTACGAGTATTTGTTATATTTGAGCAGCCTCACTGAAGCTTAATAAATAAAGACGGCCGCTCACAACATTAGACAAGAGGATATCTATCGGTAGCACCTCTTCCGGGCCGGGAAGACAATACATTGACGTGAGCAGAACCGATCTTATTAGGCCGTGACGAGCCCTAACGGAAGCTCCACGGAAAGCCTTTGCGTCTGTATTCAGGACGTCAAACCTTCTCAGGACATTCCCAGGGTAAGAAATGTTATTTCTCATCTCATGTCTATGTGAAGATATCCATCACCTGAGCGAATGTATGCACCCCCTTCATAAAAGACACACACTCTCATTACTCCGATCAGCACGCATCGACCATCTTTTCCAAGAGGCAGCAAAGGGGTTAACTCCGCCAGTGCTGATGAAATAAACGTCTCGAAATGTTGCTCCGCCGTGCGATTTCCCGCTTACACAGAAGCTTTATTCCTCTGTGATTCAGGACGGATCACACGTCCCCCGCCGAGACAGAATTTAAGATGAGAAGATGTGCCAGGGGAAGGCAGAACGTTCAATGATCAGACAAATCGCACCTTGCAGGTTCCCAGAGAGGGCACTAAGGGCGCCAGCGGGCATGGCAAGGCTCCAGAATGATCCGGTCAGACCGGCACTGCAAAGAGTGGGAAGAGTGCCCGGTAGAGAACAACAAGGAAGATTTAGTCATCCCAACAACGGCAGAAGGTTCTCTTGTTGTCCACATATGGAAAATCGTTGCATGAATGGAGTGCGGTTATCCACACAATGTAGGTGTATGTTTGGGTATCATAAAAGGTACCTGTCAGGGTAAACGTACCTGGATGATAGCTCCCTGGCCAATTATCAGACTTTCGCTAACATCTGACCTCCTGACAAAAGCCCAACACTTAGGAATATGAACTTTTCTCAAGCAGTGAGCCAAGTACAGGAGGAAGGAGCACTGCACAAAATCCTGTCCACAATATGGCTACTAGAGCTGCAACAACTAAATCAACAATAATCGATGATGAGAATAGTTGGCAACTATTCTCATCATCGATTAGTTTGTTGGGGGAGATAGAGAAAGAGAGATGGAGGGGGGAGGAAGAGAGAGAGATGGAGGGGGAGGGAGAAAGAGGGAGGGGGGAGGGAGAAAGAGAGAGG
>NW_017309427.1:39624-59050 GCF_000935625.1 Nanorana parkeri
AGAGAGAGAGGGGAGAGAGAGAGAGGGGGGGTAGAGAGAGAGGGGAGAAGGGGAGAGAGAGGGGGGAAGGGGAGAGAGAGAATTTTTTTAATACAACCAATCGATTAGTGAAAAAAATAAATCGGGTAACTAATCGTTAGCTGCAGCCATAATGGCTATCATGGCTGCAAGGAACAGTAATTTGAAGTCTTTAGCAATTACAAAAAAATCATAGAAGCCGTGGATTGAAGCGGAAAGGTTATTTTACAATTATTTTTTAAATTGGCCTCTTCAGAGCCCATTGGGTCCTGCAGGGTTGCATATTGTCTTTCTAGCACTTCTATACATAAAGAAATGACGGGAGCTTCCTGTGAAGCAAGTTTTGGTACTAGTAGTAGTTTCTGTGTTTGCTGGATATACACCATGCAGCGCAGGCTGGGGTATGATGTGCGCTTCTTACCAGCTGCGGCAGCTTACGTCTACGCCGCGGATTGCATTGTACTATTCAATATAAAAGACTGAAATGGCAAGTTGTCATGTCCGTCCGATCTCAGAACTTTCCGCCGTGATCCATGACCTAGATTAGACTCAGCCTTGTAGAGAACACAACCTCCTCCTCCCACAATGATGACACGAGGATAACGCTGCAGCTTTTAGTGAACACGTGGAATACGTGTGTGCGGGGCGATATCCACAATGTAAATAAATGCTAACGTGCAGTCCACCGCTGAGACGTTACCGTCCGGAACTTCTCTCTGCAGAATAATTCACAAACACAGTGACACCTTGTACATTAGCGCATACGTCAGTGCGACCCAACTCAGCAACAGTGCTACCTACAAAAACAGTCTGTGCTGCGGGGGGACCGGAGAGAAGGGAGCCATGTCTGCTCTTATACAGGACAGATAGACAGGGGGATACTGCTCCCGCACAGTCACAGGGTGACGCGGCTCCCGCACAGTCAGTCACAGGGTGACGCAGATCCCGCACAGTCAGTCACAGGGGGTGACGCAGATCCCGCACAGTCAGTCACAGGGGGATACGGCTCCCGCACAGTCACTGGGGGATACGGCTCCCGCACAGTCACTGGGGGATACGGCTCCCGCACAGTCACAGGGTGATATCTCTCTAGGTGAGAATGGCTATTTTCCATGGACAGGAAACTGTGAAGCACTCCCTACATTAACAAGGCAGCTCTAAGGAGCTGAGAGTGTGGGAGCTTTCTGTCCCTTAAAATAATAACCCAAGTCTGTCACAGCGAACTCTGCCCAACCTAACCCTCTGAGTGGTGCCAGAGCTCCCTTTATGGAGGCACACAGGACTAGAATAGGCATTAAAGTGACCCTGTCACAAGGCAATGTTCCATAAAGGAGCATTATAAGCATACTGTAGTGCAATTCTCGAAGATATGCAGTATGTAAATACCAAGGACAACTTGTGGGTATGCCCATCCCAGAATGCATTGCAGCAAACACACTGGGAGGCATAGTCGGTTTATACAACATTTTCTTGTGACTGGTTCATTGTAAAGGAGATGGCGAGTCCCTCTGCACTCCTCACAGCGTTCCCGGCCCAAGCAGTAATAGTGGTGCTCGCCGTGACAATCACGGATGGCGCCGTGCAAATCAACAGTGAAAAGCAGAAATCGCCAGCGCTCAATAAATATCGCTGATGTCCGTTTAAAATCGGACCAATCGTCACAGACAAAACCAACTTTTCGGGGCCGCACAGGGTCCCTTCATCAGGGCGACAATGTTACACTTCTATTGTAATAAGACCCAAGTACACTCTCTACCTACAAGAACCCTCCAGAGATAACTATGCTTAGAGAAGGACTTTGTATGCCCTGATGTCAGAGAATCGCCGCTCCGGAGGTTTGGAGATCGCACACGGATGGGTCCACAGTCTAGTGATAGAATGTGGAAGTGTTCAGAGCAGGACGCACATCCAGCAGAGCAGAACAGAGCGACATACACTGAGCTCACCGTCCACTCAGCCAATCTTTAGTGAAGGAGGCCGCTCAACAGGCACTTCAGCAGCTGCTCACAGCAAGTAACAGAGTAAATAAAGCCGCTGCTGTAATAGCCATGGAGACAAAACATATCACCTCTGACACTAAGACAAACCACGTACTGCACTGCATGTACCGCTGGATCCACTCGTACCACAAGCTGCACCATTCAGAGGACGTGTACTTTACTTGCAACTCCTCGGATGGATGGGTCATCTTTTTAAAAGGCACGCAGACAGAAGAGCATTTCCTTTCAATGGAACAGATTACCAGCTAGCAGAGAATGCCTTGGACTTGTAACATTCCCGCTAGGTGATCACACACATGTTTGGGGGGTTTCCTCCAATCTCCTGACATATCAAGGATTGAGCTTTTAGCATTCTTTGCGAGCAGTGACTGAGCTTTTTAATATCTGTGTTAAGTTTTTATGTGATGAATTGGATGACTGACACAATAGTGGTATTTTGTAAATCACTTACGCCATGGGCTTAGAAACCGGGGTAATACAGCAAGCCCCGATGGGGCCGTCCCCCACAGCCCAGTTCCCCATGGCCCAGTCCCCCAAAGCCCATCATATCAGGACCCACTACCAGAACACATGCTACATACTTTAACCTCCCGGGCGCGGGTGCTCACAAGGGACTGAACCCAGAAGACGAATGCCGGCATCGGCCGGAGGACACAGCGGGGCTCGTGGACAGGGTAAGTGACGCACAGTGTAATCCCGATTGTGGCTCGGGGTTACCGCTTTTGGTACTGAAAATTAACCCCGATCCACACTCGGGATTACCGCCAGGAAGGTTAAAGCCCCGGCAATAAAAAAATAAATGCCCTTATTACTTGCCTAAAGCCATGGTCATGTGACACTCTATTGTTTACATGAGGTGGGGTTCTTCAGCCACTGGAAAGCCAACAGGAAGTGTCTGCGTCATACAAGCAGTGACATGGACACTTCCTATTGGCTGTAAAGAGATAGGGCCATCTCAGGTTCCAGAAGAGCAACATAAATGCCACGGGGGTCCTGCCAGTGACCAGCTGGCACAGGGCGCATCTGCAGGGCTGGAATAGTGGTTCCCTGCAGCCAGAAACAGTGCCAGCAAGGGACCCAGAGAATGGACATAGGGGAGAATAACTTGCTTCACAAGATAAAGAGAAAAATAAATGTGCAGCATGGGTTAGGAAGAGGTGAGGAGCAATTATTTGCCAAGTGATGGGCTTACAAAATACTTCCATGGCCTCATTTATCACAGAGTCAGTGTTATCCCACAACAGTCATTGTCCATCTCCGTATTCATAGCTCAGACTGGAGTATGAAAGGGAAGATGTGGCTACTGTGTGTATTCAGGACACTGACAAATGAGCCTCTTATTTCTGTATGAGGCACAATGGAGACATTGGGAGCCATCGCTGGGGCTTACTTGATAATGGCTTCATGGGAGCGGTAGTTTTCACAGAGCAGGATGCGACAAGGAAAGTCTGCAGGGTAATGTTCATACAGACGGTCCAGCAAGGACACGTGAAGATTGCGCTCCCTGGCAAATTCACTGTAGACAAATGGGCTGAGCTGGAAAGAGAAACAGAAATCCCATCAGTTACACAATCACATCTCATTTATTACAGGCATTTATATAGCACCAGCAACTTACACACTATACATTCACATCAGTCCCTGCCCCCGAGGAGCTTACAATCCAGGGGCCCCATCTCACACACATATACCAGGGCCAATTAGGACAGGCTTTGGCGTGTGGGAACAATGTGGAGTAAACGGAGGAAGTCCACGGAATCAAAGGGAGAACATGCAAACTCCATGCAGGTAGTGACCTGGCCGGGATCCCAACAGAGGACCCCAAATGCTGCAAGGCAAAAGTGCTAACCACATTGCATCAAAATGTTTTTCGATCATCTGAGGTTTACTTATAATCTGAACGAGGTGAGCAGCTAAATATACATATAAAATCTACTACAGAGATCTACTCTCACTTCATGTTCTGGTCATTGGCACAGAAGGCAAGAGGTAATCCTCCCAATAGGGACACAGCTAAAAACATGGCAGGGGTTCTCTCCTCATCCAACTCAACCCATATTGGTTAGGTTGGGCTTCGACATATGGCATCCCCGTTACCGCATCAGACTGTAATTACTGTAATCAGGATAAAATCTTTGTTTGGCACTATGCTAAGACTGCTTAAATTGGATGCAGCATGCAGTGTTTTGTGGTTGTCATCCATTCCAGTAAAGGTCCAACCAATGCCCCTGTTTAATGTCAACCCATGGAAAGAGTTTTAACACTTTATTAATTAGATGTTTCTGACCATAAAATAGTGCAAGCCACACACTATGTTTATGCTTTAGTTCCAATAGACATTATTGGTACCACTACATGGCCATTCTCCGCAGCGAGAATACTCAGGAACATTGGAAAATGCTGGACAGTCTCCGGATAGAACTTGTAGCCGAGTACATGAAGCCCCACCCACCAATAACACTATGATCACCACATTCTGAAACATTCTACCCAACCACAGAGAGCCGAAGGACAACACAAAAGAAAGCGAGGTATCCATCCTCACCTGCATGTGATCCCCCGCCAGGACAATACGAGTGTTTTTGTGGGCCAAAGCCAAAGGCATGATGGTTTCACACTCCATTGCTTGTGCTGCTTCATCTAAAAGGATGTGTGTAAAAAAACCTGAAAAGGGGAAACATACAAGACATGAGACACAAGTGACCCTCATGGAACCAGCAACCGAAAACAACACCTAAAACCTCCTGTTTGGGCTGAGAACACTGCCTCTGCTCCACTAAAATCCCAACCAATGCCGTCACCCCTACCAGAGTTCTTCCCTGCTGGACTACACAACTCTTTCACCTTCTATTATGTAGCTGAGGAAACAGGGGGAAGCCAAAATTAAGGTGTCACCACTGCCATCAAAAAGCAACCCCCCACCACTGCCATCAATAAGCAACCCCCCATTCCCCCATGCATGTGGCTAAACTCCCAGCCAACCAGAATCCTGGAGATTTTGCAGTCCCATTGATTTACCAGGTTCCAGATCCAGCTGGCACAGGTACTGGGAGGTGCTGAGTGTTACAACCACCACCCTGTGCCGCATGATGTCTTCCTTCTGTGGCATCTGGAAGGTGGCATGTGTACTGGAGATGAGACAGTACTGATGGACCACCGGGTGCACCGTCTTCACCCAGCGGTTTCTGAAATATACCCTGGTGGAAAAAAAAGGGGCATTAGCAGGTTCTTCCCTGTACTTGTTACCTTTCCAATGTCCAGCTATCCGGGACACACCGGCATATATCACATTTCCTTACCTGAGCGGCCTAGCCTGGGGATTCCCTGTTTCTACATATGGGTGGAGATAGTCCTTAATGTAGAGGTCAGCAGCACTATTAGAATGGGTGCAAATTAGAACCCTGAAAAGAGGAAAAATATATTCAGAATTAATACAAAGGAAGATCGCGCCTCCCGCGAACATATCATACATAGAAAGACTAAAGTGACGCTCAAGTAGGTAAATGAGGCCAGGATTAGGATGACAGACTCAGGACTTTAGCCCCTCCCATATTATACACTGACAATTTCCAAGTGAAGTCCTTCTGCTCTGGTCTAATAGGCTTGTAATGTGTCATTAAACTTGGGTTTAAGTAAGCCTGTCATTAAAGGAGAACTATGAGGTCAGTGTTCTTCCCCCATAGTTCTCCTAAGGGTAACGGGAGGACACAAACTAGCGTCCTCCCGTCCCCCTAAGCTCAGTATATAGGGAGCTGCAGCTCGCGGTATACTGAGACGCCGCAGCCGGAGCGGATCCCGACCTGGACGTCGGGATCCGCCCAGCTGCGTGAGTGACAGCTGGCTCTGCCTATCAAAAGGCAGAGCCAGCTGTACCCGTCCCCTCCCCCGTCTGCTGCGACAGTCAGCGCTATCGGAGCGGGGAGGGGGGAATCCAGTCCCTCCCGTCACGGCTCTCTGCCGCCACAGGATCGAGAAGTGAGCGAGCGACGGTATGTGTTCGCTCACTTTCCGATCTGCTGAGCCGACCTGTGACAGGTCGGCTCAGATTATGAGTGAAAATCACTCGCCTCATAATTCTCCTTTAGAGTAATTTGTGTCCTCCCGTTACCCTAAGGAGAACTATGGGGAAAAACACTGACCCCATAGTTCTCCTTTAAAGACTGTGCACATAAAGAACAGGATGCAAACCATCACAGGCCACCTATAGTCTGTACCGCATGCTAGAACCAGCAACCCTCCCCATCATCCTTCATTTTAAATCCATCAATTTCACAATCTAGAAAACTTGAGAGCCCATTTATATGGTTACACATGTACTTGTACCTGTAAGAAACTCTGTGGCAAACTACTGCACATTCTCCCCGCTCTTCATTTGAAGGACCCTTATTGATCTCAGCCACAAGGTGGTTCCTTTAGATGAGGGGTTTCAAACTCAATTTAATCGTGGGGCCGCAGCAACATTATGGTCGCCCTCAAAGGGCCGGTTGTATCTGTCAGACTATATAAATCTAATCTTTATCATAATTGCCTCTGCATTCCCTTATCACTGGTCTTAGTAATAACTTAAAGTGACATTAAACCCTCAGATTTTGTAACATAAAACAATACTGTAATGTGCGCCTTCCTGTAATCCATGGTAGTTTCCCATCTCTTTGCTGCTCTTCCTTTTAAATCTGTATCTTCTCATGCTGGGGGAGAACTTCTGTTTTGCAGCCGACTGCCTTGTCTCTGGAATGGTTACATGGTGTCTGTGTGCAGGTTCACAACCTGAGCCAGCACTACAGGAAGAGGCCCTGAGCTGCAAAGGGAGGTTCTCCCCCAGCATGAGAAGACATGAGGATTTAAAAGGAAGAGCAGCAAAGAGAAGGGAAACTACCATGGATTACAGTAAGGCGCACATTACAGTATTGGTTTATGTTACAAAATCTAAGGGTTTAATGTCACTTTAATACCTAGATCTGAAAGTAGAAGTCTAGGAAATGGCCTGGTGGGCCTAGTTCGGCCCCTGGACCTTGTGTTTGACACATGTGCTTTAGATCTTCAGCCTGCCACTGAATCTTCCAAGTCTTTACACAGTTCTAAAAGATGATGAGGTGTATCCTTCTCTTACCTGGTCTCCTGCTGCTTGAGAATTTGCTTCACAGCCTGAGCCAGGGTGAAGGTCTTGCCTGTTCCATAAGGGCCGATGATTAAAATGGGTGGCAGTTGTATGGACAGGGGCGTACTGATGGCCAAAATGGCTTCCTTCTGCTTTGCATTCAGTCTCGGATCTAACAGTTCATCCCACTGCCTATAATGGAGACCAGAGACAGGGAAATATCATCAGAATGTCATATAGAAAAATGTAGATCTATAAATGTGAACACAATAAATCTCATCTTAAAAAAAAAAATCTCTTTACTGAAGGCCGCCCTGCTTAGGAATGCTGCACAGAGATTTGCTCAACTGTCCCTCTCTCTCTCTGTCCCCGTCACTCTCTCTGTCTCTCCCTCTGTCCCTCTCTCTTTCCCCGTCACTCTCTCTCTCTGTCCCTCTCTCTCTCTGTCCCTGTCAATCTCTCTGTCTCTCCCTCTGTCCCTCTCTCTCTCTCTGTCTCTCCCTCTAAGGCCTCGTTCACACCTAGGAGTATTGCATATGCGCGTCTGTCGCTTGGTTTTCTTACCGCGATTCGCGGTAAACAAGTCGCGCGTTTCCGAAGGCTACTTGGCTGTATCCCAATGGAAACGCGCAACAAAAACGGCCCAAAGTAGTACCTGTACCTTTTCAGGCGTGGGCCGTTTTGTAGCGCATTAGGGACGGGCTGAAATACGCCGAGGTGTGAACCAGACCCTTTGAATACAATAGGATTTAGATGTTTGAGCGTTTTGTGGAGCGTTTGTGGAGCGTAGAACGCGCTACAAAACGTTCAGGTGTGAACGAGGCCTAAGGCCCCGTTCACACCTGACCGTTTTGTAGCGCGTCCTACGCTCGACGAATGCGCTACAAAACGGTCAAAAAAATAAATAGCATTGTAGTCAATGCCCTCGTTCCCACCTCGGCGTATTTCCGCCCGTCCCTAACGCCCTACAAAACGGCCCACGCCTGAAAAGGTACAGGTACTACTTTGGGCCGTTTTGTAGGGCGTTTTCCATTGGGATACAGCCAAGTAGCCTTTGGGGTCGCGCGACTTGTTTACCGCGAATCGCGGTAAAAAAAACGCGTGGCAGACGCGCATATTACAATACGCCTAGGTGTGAACGAGGCCTAAGGCTGGCCAGGCACTTGGCAATTTTTAATCAATATGAACCATTTTGTAATCTCTAGAACTCTCCATTAGACCTACTATGTATC
The DNA here is from genome assembly GCF_000935625.1 of Nanorana parkeri. Taxonomy (NCBI): domain Eukaryota; kingdom Metazoa; phylum Chordata; class Amphibia; order Anura; family Dicroglossidae; genus Nanorana; species Nanorana parkeri. The sequence continues at coordinate 47,973 of NW_017309427.1, forward strand.
TATCAGAATACAACCAATTACCACTTGTGCCTCCAATTCTTGGGACGTGACACCCTCCCACACTATGCCTGTGGAGCTTTCCCTCTCCTGACAACCAATCAGCATGCAGCACTATCCCTCGCCGCACCACACATCAACGCCGATATGGACACTCTTGTATAATACGGAGTCCAGAATTTAGAAAACTTCAGCTACTTTGAAAAGCCAAACCGCACGTTTCCAGCCCTGGCATAAATGAAGCCCAGCACAGGCAGAATTCATCATGCTACAGCGTACATGAGATAAGCGAGATCTATTTTATTCCGCCACGACGCGGAGGGCCCCCTCTTTCCTAGTGGTAGAACCTGGCAGATGGGAGCGATGCGATGAGGGCATATTTATAGCTCCATTGTGCCCGCTATGTAATGATATAATTTGACATGAAGTCGGTGTCAGATTAGCACTTCTCCCGCCATTATTGTCCTGGCACCAGAACGAGCTGATGTGCGCCGAGTCCTTTTGTCTAAGCTGGAACGCCATTCAGGCAGTGATCAGCGATCATTGTTATGATACGGGACGCAGCGTGCCAAAAATACAAACTCAGCGAAGGATAGTGAAATGCTGCTTCATCTCCAACACTATTTCTGGGATGATGTGGCAGTGCGGTGCTGGGGAGTCCAGGGAGCTCCACGGACAATAGACAGCGGGGACACAAATTATCTGAAGGCGTCCTAACCCAACTACCAACATACCATCCCTAGCTTACCTACTATCTGCATCTTTACTAATTTGGGGGCTTACTTAGAAAATGCTCCGGTATGCCCAGGCTGGGTATGATGAGGCGGCCTGAAAGGAATCAAAAAGCCTCCACTGAACCAATGTGAAGCATAGTAAAGCCATCATACAACACAATGCATCTACAAGTCTAAATGCTACCCACAATCCTTCAAGTACATCTAAAGTCAAAACTGTTTTTTTTTGGGGGGGGGGGGGAGATTTCCCTTACTTCCCGTCTTATCGACACAACAGAAAGTGAGAGAAAACCTCTCCAAAGTGAAGGGATATCATCAATACAGTTGTTCCCATTGGAAGACTTCCCCTTTAACTCTAACATTGTAGATTTTCCTATCGCTTTCTGTAAATGGTCAAAAAAGACAAAAAATAAAAGGGATGTACAGCAAAAGAAAAAAGAAAAAAAAGGCCTTTAGAAGGATTCTAACCTCTCCACAGACATAGGCAGCATGTGCATGAAAGAGTGACTATGAGAGGGCTTCGTGGGACCCTGCCGGGCAGAGTAGTCACCAGCAAACCGGAAAGACAGTGCAGTGAATCTTGAGTAGTGGAATAAAGAGGAAAGACAGGCTTTAAAAGAAATGCACACATCATGCCAAGGTGCAGCAGCAGCACTATCTGGTTTTTACATGGGACGGTTTCATAATACTTTCAGGTAGTATTACCTCTTGCATTTAAAACCCCCCCCCCCCCCTATTAAAACATATGTACTATGCTCAATAAATGTATTGTTTTTCAAGAATTTCACATATTGCCCATGCTGCTACTTCTGGGTGCAAGCCTTCCCCACAACTTCCAGTTGCAGAGTTCAACACTTCACTGCCTGAAGCTCTGACAACTGGACTACATGTCCCATGAGCACCTGCACTGTAATACACATGCGCACTGCAGTGTCATAGACATTCGTGTAAATGTTCAGTGATGGGGCTGAACTGTCATTCAAAAGCAGGTGGGCAGATCACAGGTCCTCTTCAGCTGCAGCCGCTCTGGGCCCACTATGCGTGTCGGCATACAGAGCGCCTGCACATATATGTGTACACCCCGAGAGTGCACAATGCTGTGGCTCCAAAGACCCTGTAAACAACATGAATGTGAATATAAGAGTACATGTAACTGTATTCATAACTTGGACACTTAACAATGATATCTGGAAATGTTTGCAGATATTTCACAGTAGCACAATCCTTTTCGGTTATTCCACGGGAAGGAGTTGTTCTCAATGTGGCGCATTTCTTTGGCTTCTGGCGCTTTAATGAGCATTAGCGGTATCTGGGAAAGATGGACGTACCTGTTAGGGCTCCATGGTATGGGGGGTGTGGCGCTGATTTCTGGGAAGAGAATACCATTATCCCGTATTCGATCCAAGGCGTAATGCATTTCACACAATGGCTGCCGGTTTAGCTGGAACTGCAGCTCCACCTGGAGGAAGAAGAGACGCATGACATCAGACAGCGGGGCCAACTATACCGTATAGAAGGGAGGAAAATGGGGTCTGTATACTGCCACAGCCACACAATGGGCACAGCAGGTGTTCAGACCCGGGAACTCAGCACAGGGATGGTGGGGGCCCCTCATAATGGGCACAGCGGGTGTACAGACCCGGGAACTCAGCACAGGGATGGTGGGAGCCCCTCATAATGGGCACAGCGGGTGTACAGACCCGGGAACTCAGCACAGGGGTGGTGGGAGCCCCTCATAATGGGCACAGCGGGTGTACAGACCCGGGAACTCAGCACAGGGATGGTGGGAGCCCCTCACAATGGGCACAGCAGGTGTACAGACCCGGGAACTCAGCACAGGGATGGTGGGAGCCCCTCATAATGGGCACAGCGGGTGTACAGACCCGGGAACTCAGCACAGGGATGGTGGGAGCCCCTCATAATGGGCACAGCGGGTGTACAGACCCGGGAACTCAGCACAGGGATGGTGGGGGCCCCTCATAATGGGCACAGCGAGTGTACAGACCAAGAAGCTAGACATATGGGTTCTTACATATGGAGTTTGAGATATCTGAATGACCCTTTAAACAGGAACATAGAGCAGGTGACTCGTATTACCCTAAAAAGGCGGGTGTTACACAATAATATTGCTGAACCTGAAATATAAGAGCGTGCGTTGTTTTGCTGTTGGAGCTTTTCGCCCCTCTGTGATCTGCTGACAATAAAGCATGTGTGGATTCCCTCCTCCTCCATTACCTGCATCTCCCGGTCGGCTCGAAGCCGCAGCTCATCACAACAATCCTTGCATATTCTCAGGAAGATGTAGTCCTTGGTTTTCTCCTCGATGACGGCCTCAAAGACCCTCTCTTTGCTGCCCTGGCTCTGCGGAGATTTGTCCTTCGAGACCGGCAACACAAACACGGAGTTCACTTTGGTCATGACCAGTCTGCCAGCCAAAGTGTCTTCAGAAAGTGTCTCAGTGAGTTTAAAGCGCCCAAACAGCTGCCCGTTCTGGGCATATTTTGCCCCTCCGGACACGCCCGTCAGCATGAAGCTTGCCACCAACTGCAGCGCCACTTTGATGTTAAACCTGAGAAATGAAAGAAACATATTGATGAAGAAACTGCAAATATATAAATTAATATTGAAAAATTAACCCTCCAGCTTAAAGGAGAACTATGAGGGGGGGGGGCGATTTCCACTCACCTCATAGTTCTAGCCGACCTGTGACAATGAGACTTAAAAGAAGAACTATGAGGCGAATGATTTTCACTCAGCCTCATAATCTGAGCCGACCTGTGACAATGAGACTGCCACAGGTCGGCTCAGTAGATCGGGAAGTGAGCGAACACATACCCGCGTTCGCTCACCTCTCGATCCGTGACAGGGGAGGGGCTGGATTCCCCCCGCTCCGATCCGCCAGCGCTGACTGGCATAACGGACGGGGGAGATAGGCAGAGCCAGCTGTCAGTCACGCAGCTAGGCGGATCCCGACATAATTGTCGGGATCCGCTTCAGCTGCGGCGTCTCAGGATACTGCGAGCTGTAGCTCCCTATATACTGAGCTTAGGGTGACGGGAAGACGCTAGTTTGTGTCCTCCCGTTACCCTAAGGAGAATTATATGGAAAAGCCTTAACCCCATAGTTCTCCTTTAACCTATAGACAGATGGACCCCCCACTACCACCTCATCCTATGGCAATGTAGCAGTGTGGGATATGGGTGGGTCATGTGGCAGGAAGTGGAAACAGGATACTTACTTGCTGACTTCCTTGTACTGTGCAATCTCCTCGATATAAAGCAGGTCGTGCAGGCGGGACTGGTAATTGGACTTAGTCAGGCATTTGTCCAGCACAGACTGGGTAAACAGTTGGTCTGCGGAGAGCGGGATTTGGTATCGGCTGAGAAGGCTCCTCTCAAGTTCAGTAGTTTCATTAGGCTCAAACTCTACGATGGTTTTCGACATGGAGTCCCAACGTTTCGCCGTCGTTAGCAGCTGCTGACGGGCTTGCATCAAGTATTCAAAGTCTGCACAAAAAGACGGACAAACTGAGAGTGCAGCATATACTGCGAGGGTGGCCACACACCCACCCGCAGGTCTGCATCCCCACACATGTACACAGGACAAAGGACAGGCAGGGTATGCTGAAATTTGCAGTTCCACAGTATCGTGTTTCCCCGAGAATAAGACACTGTCTTGTATTTTTTTCGGCTCAAAAAAAACACACTGGGTCTTATTTTTCGGGGCAGGTCTTATTTTATTTTCATGTACAACAATCCAAAATTAAGGCAAATCAAATAATCAAAAATGGCAAAGTTAAGAATAGGTTGATCAGGGCAATCAGGGGTGCGTCGTACCCTTCCAAGAGCAATTTGGCAACCGATCCCTGGCCAGAATGAGCGAAGCGCGCTTTCACTATCAATTCCTCACAGGCGGAGCACATCTGGTATCACTCCGCCTGTGACAGGAGCCGGCGCTATAGAGGAAACATCGGCTTATGCGGCTCTGCTCCCTCCAGTGCTGCCGCCTCGCTTCCTCTAACGCTGGCATCTCCGATTCTCTCCCGCGGTTCTTCAAGTTCCCCCTTATGCCACCACCGGCATTGGGAAAGGTCACAACTAGGTCTTATTTTTGGGGTAGGTATTATATTTTAAGAATTCCCAAAAATAGTACTAGGTCTTATTTTCGGGGAAACAGGGTAGATGGGTACACACAGATCTCACTATTAACATTACTGCTTATACACAGCCCAATTACAGATATGACAGATTGGCGAATCGTCTGCTTTATTATTACACGTGGAACGTGTTCATTCCCCTTCACACAATGTGAACAGATGGCGACGGAAAGGTGAATATTCTCTGTCTCGTCTCATTATTCTGTCTGATTAGCTGAGCAGCCCGGAAAGAGGAAGTGGAGAAGAAAACTCAATGACCTTTCTAATGAGCCCGAGGGCTTCTGGAATAACACGACTGTGAAATTATCCGCTACTATGAACATGGAACATCTTCACGGGCCTAACTGCCAGGGCAGCAGGGGCAAGGACGCAGAGCCACGTTAATGCAAATCGGCTCACCTTGGCGGAGGCGCCATCCTGGAGATGAGTACAGGAAGGGGTGCAAGCTTGTGTGTGTGAAACTAAAACGCACATTACACAACAGACGGCCTACTAGGCTTAGGTGCAATTGGACAGAAAATGCTCATGGCTCGCATAAGATTATACCTGATCATCAAAGTGAGATGTGGATGTATGACATGGTCAGACCTAGCATCTAGGCAGAGTGTGTGGTCTGATTGTACCATTATATTACAATTATTATTATACAGGATTTATATAGCGCTATATACAGTGTGCGCAGCGCTTTACAATGTAAGGAAGACATTGCAATCACAATACAATACAAGACAAGATGGTAAGGAGGGCCCTGCCCCTGAGGGCTTACAATCTAAAAGGGAGGGGCCAGTGATACATGAGGAGGGAGCTGTGTGGGGATGAATTGTTTGAGAACATGATGGAATGTACTGTAAATACCAGTGGAATGGGGGGGGATCTTTACCCCATAACCGTCATATGTACAATTAAATGAGAACTATGAGGAGTGATTTTCACTCCTCCTCATAGTTCTAGCCGACGTGTGACAATGAATCTGTTCCACGACAGCTGCTCAATAGATCGGGAAGTGATCGAACACATACCATTGCTCGCTCACTTCTCGATCATGTCCCTGCAGAGACCCGTGACTGTCACTCACTGCTCCCTGCAGGGATCGGATCCCCCCCCTCCCCTGTCCGATCCTCCAGCGCTGACTGGCGGAACGGACGGGGGCGGGTACAGCTGGCTCTGCCTCTAGATAGGCAGAGCCAGCTGTCAATCACGCAGCTGGGTGGATCTCGACAGTAATGCCGGGATCCATCCCGGCTCCGGCGTCTCAGTATACCGCGAGCTGTAGCTCTCTATATACTGAGCTTAGGGCGACGGGAGGACGCTAGTTTGCGTCCTCCCGTGACCCTTAGTAGAACTATGGGGAAAAACACTGACCCCTTTAAAACATAAGAAAACTGGTTCGGAGTGCATGATACTTGTACCCACCTCAACCTAACCACTGAACCATCACATTCTCAAATAATTCATCCCCACACAGCTCCCTCCTCATGTATCATTTCCCCCTTCTCTTTTAGATTGTAAGCCCTCAGGGGCAGGGCCCTCCTTACCATCTAGTCTTGAATTGTATTGTGATTGTAATGTCTTCCTTATATTGTAAAGCGCTGCGCAAACTGTTGACGCTATATAAATACTATGTAATAATAATAATACCCGGAGAAGCAACAAGTATAGCGTTACAGAGTGCCACCTACAGGACAAACCACAAACATCTGTCCATTGAACTTCATAGAACTACCTGCAGATGCACTATAAGGCATCAAGGGGAAACCACTGTAGTGATCTCAGTCTATCTCAAGCATTTTTTATCTCCATCCAGAATCTTCCATGACATGTCAATGACAGTGCCCAGCAATCACCATAGATCTCAGTTACCTTCAGTTGAAGCGGCGTCCACCATGATCCTCTGCATCAGCACTGGTTCCTCTCCGAAGTCGAACACTACAGTTTGCCGGAAGGTCCCAAATATTTCAGTGGAGAAGTTGATGATAACTTTGTACACACAATGATCGGTCCCGTTTTGCGTCAGGTTCTCGCCCACCCACTCCTGGCAGCTCTCCGGCACCTCCTGGGACATCTGGGTGTTGCCGTCTCCGGCGCATATTGCCGCAATGCTGAAATGAGGTCTGTGTGCATCGTACAGCAGGGCCGCCCGGTGGAGGATTCTCGCAGGCTGCAAAATTCAACGGCACAATCAACTTACATTGCAATCCTTCTGTCTCTGTTATCTCCCATCATCTGCTCTGAGCATAAATCTAAGGCCCGCTTTCCTACGCGCGGTAAAACGCGCAACAGGTGAAAACCCATGTTCGCCTATGGGCAAGGTTCTCACCTGCGCGTTTTACCGCGCGGTAAAAAACGCCATACGCCCAAAGAAGTACAGGAGCTTCTTTGGGGCGTATTAACGCGCGTATCCATAAGGATACAGCCGGATACCCCCTCGGAAACTCGCGTTTGCCGCGCATTTCTTTTACCGCAAATCGCGGTAAAACCATGCGGTAAGTAACCCGCGGCAAACGCGGGTTTCCAATACGCTAAGGTGTAAACCCAGCCTAAAGCTTGCCACAGAACATCGTGACCACCCCCCCATTGTCCAGTGTCCTGCCGCTGACACACTAATAGATTAGAGTAGGATGGCACTTGGCATGGCACGTGGCCTCCACTCCTGTATGCAAAGGGGACCCTGGTTTATACTGAAAACAGGTTCCTATTGGGTCCCTTTTGCTGGATAACAGTGCTGAGTGCTGGGAAAACTTTTCAGCACTGTAATGTATTGCCCCCCGCCACCCTAAAAAAATTATAAACTGGGTCGTCTGCCCCTCTGCTCCCTCATTAATTAATTAATACTTGCTTCTTTTAATGATTTTTTCCTAAGTTTAAAAGGAGAACTATGAGGTTAAGTCTTTTCCCCATAGTTCTCCTTAGGGTAATGGGAGGACACAAACTAGCGTCCTCCCGTCACCCTAGGCTCAGTATATAGGGAGCTACAGCTCGTGGTATACTGAGACGCCGCAGCTGAAGCGGATCCCCACAATTGTGCCGAGATCCGCCCAGCTGCGTGACTGACAGCTGGCTCGGCCTATCTAGAGGCTGTACCCGCCCCCTCCCCCGTCCGTTCCACCAGTCAGTGCTGGAGGATCGGAGCGGGGAGGGGGGAATCCAGCCCATCACGGCAGAGAGCCATGACAGGATCGAGAGGTGAGCGAACGCCGGTATGTGTTCGCTCACTTCCCGATCTACTGAGCCGACCTGTGACAGTCTCATTGTCACAGGTCGGCTAGAACTATGAGGTGAGTGAAAAGCCCCTCCCCCCTCATAGTTCTCCTTTAAGTAGATTAAATTTGTTATAAATGACCGGAGTGAACAGCAGTAGGAGAGTCTTGCAAAGACGACAAATAAAGATTGGTGAACGCGTCATTTTCAAATAAGATGACAATGTTATCCAAGTAAGGAGGGTCTTGCCTAGTTATGTCAGAGGGTTAAACCCGACCGATTTGCTTCCTGTATATTGGGGAAGGCGGCAGATTTATTAAGGAGAACTATGAGGGGGGTGATGTTCACTCAGCCTCATGATCTGAGCCGACGTGTGACAATGAAACTGTAACAGGTCGGCTCAGTAGATCGGGAAGTGAGAGAACACATACCGTCACTCGCTCACTTCTCTATCTATCCGTGCAGAGAGCCATGACTGTCACTCACGGCTCCCTGCAGGGGTTCCCACCCTCCCCTGTCAGATCCTCCAGCACTGACTGGCGGAATGGACAGGGGGAGGGGGGCGGGTACAGCTGCCTCTAGATAGGCAGAGCCAGCTGTCACTCACGCAGAAGGGTGGATCTCGACAGTTGTCACATGATGTGTGGATGCGGCTGTAGCTCGCGGTATACTGAGCTTAGGGTGACGGTAGGACGCTTGTTTGTGTCCACCCGTTACCCTTAGAACTACTATGGGGAAAAGCCCTGACCCCATAGTTCTCCTTTAAAGAAATCAGGTAGGTGCAGCTTTTAATTTGTGGTCCTTCACACTTTTACCTAAGCAGTAGACACAGAACAGGAACTCAAACAGTGAGATAATACGAGTCTCAAAACTAAGTCACAAAGTTGGCAGCAAGCATGGAGGCCTCAGGGTAGTGTGATCACAGCGTATAATTGGAGATCGGCTCTCATTGAACATTTTCATAGCTGCACTGCTGTCACACTACCCTGGGCTCCTTTATACCAACCTCTAACTTCTATACATTGCTCTGGACTGGAACAAGAACAATGCATTAAGGGATGGGGGGCTGGACATGTTTTCTCTCCGTAGCTAGAAGCTGGCTCTGTACAGGCACCAAGGGGCACTTTATAGTAGCTGCTTTACAAGATCGGTCCCCAGTTATGATGTATATGGACAGACGGCACCTACCTTACATGTTAGTTGAAACGTCCAGGTCTGCTGTGATTTTTTGGTGGTGACCGTGACAGACAGATCTCGGCTGTACTCCACTTGGACTCCATCTACACACTCGCTGAGCTGGAGGAGAAAACAGGAGACATCTTAAAGTCCTGCTGCACAAACACCCATCAACCCGCATCACAGGGCTCATTATAAAAATCCGGAACCTGAGCTGGCCCAGTTGTTGTCTTCAGGACTTCTCTCAAGCTGCTTCCTTTTACTGGGACTCTCTTCTACACACAAAGTTCAGGCTGAAAGGCCTTATGTCCGGCCACAGATTACAACTGAATTTTGACGCAGGAAATATGTTTACGGATTGGCAGAATAGCCTTTAGATTGATTTTTAGACGGATACAATGAAAGTTTATGAAACAGCGCCAATTTTAGCAAGATAAACCTTCTCAATGTCCATTCTTCAATAACACTAGAGCTGCCAATCCTATTGGCTGTTACAGCCAACATTGACCATTTCTTTCTTTCCTATGCTTCTTATACTCAGACACATGAGGACTCACCACTTTCTCGGGTGACAAGGAATTCATCCATTTCTCGATCAGAGACTCCATGTAGCTGCCAGAACATTGTGTGTTTTCTTTCTGCTGCTTGAGGCGGATGAGGCGCGAGGCGTACCGCTTCTGCCATTCCTCCAGCTCCTCCTGGGAGTGCGCCGATGTACACTGCGCTCCGTACCGACATATTCCCTGCTCCAGGAACCTACACGGCAAACCCAAACCAATTACCCATCAAGCAATTTGCAACATGTCTTACAAAACTGTATGTTATTGGACAAGGAGAGTGCGAAGAAAAAGGAGCGAGGCGCTATGATACAAAGGCCGGAGAAGCGGACACTATGAGGTGGGGTGCAGATACTGCTATCCCATGGACAACACAGTGTTTACTCCACATAAGTCATCACAATGCTTTATAAATGGACCCTATGTTATATACCATGCATACCTTTTACATAGAGTATACTCCTCGCTGCTTGTAACGCCCCGCGGTGGTGGTCGATAGCGCCATCCCTCCTGAGTTCCTACAGGAATATAATGAAATAATAAACCATTAATATAGACCACAGAAGCTCACAGTCCCAAATAGACTGTCCAAATAGTCCCAAAGAAACAGCAGATCCCAAATTGAGCTCAGACACCACCAAATCCTTATTAGGTTTACAGGAGTATGACGTACCATCTTCCAAATCCTCCGTCTGGTAACCACTGCGGACGCTGCTACTGACATTCTGAAAAGACAAGAGAGGACACATTTCAGCAAGTCACAAGACCAGGCTGCATATAAAACAAATGCAAGGGGGCAGTTTACTGAACAGGGCGAGATAGGGGGACAACCTTTTTACCAGGCCATTAAATAGACGTCAGCTTTAGAGGGGAGGGACATGGGCAACCCTCTAATTAGGGGAATTAGAAGACATTCTCCTTGCAGCATCTTTGGTGCATTTTCCATCAAAATGCATGAAACATTGAGTTCAATGGTAACATGTAAAATGCTATATTTTTCTTAACATCAACAGCTACCGTGTTTCCCCGAAAGTAACACCTAGCGCTATCTTCAGGGATCTCTGTAATATAAGACCTACCCCGAAAATAAGACCTAGTTCAGTGGTAGGTCTTATATTACAGAAATCCCTGATAGCCTGATAGTCTTATTTTCGGGGTAGCTGCACCGTATAATTACATTTTACATGTCATGGCCGCAGCTAAATCCCTATCGCCCCCACCCTCCCCCTAAGGCCCGCCCCCCCGCACGCCACCCTGCCT
>NW_017309427.1:59124-60892 GCF_000935625.1 Nanorana parkeri
CTAAGGCACGCCCCCCCGCACGCCCACCTGTCTGGCTCCCTGGACGGCATTAAAGCGGAGAGCGGCCGCAGCTCCCTCCCTCCTGCACACAGGAGCGGAGAGCGGACAGCTGCAGCCAGGTACACATAAGACATCCCTCGAAAATAAGACCTAGTGTCTTATATTTTTTTATGACAGTGTCTTATTTTCGGGGAAACACGGTACCCCATAGGCCCTCTACAAAGCATAACCACAAGTACGTACACATCCGTAGTATTTAGGTTTATGCCTGAAGCTGAACCTTTAAAAGTCAGATTATGTCTGCACATTTAACTCTGAACTCTGCACTTCCCTTCAGTCTTGCATAATTGTATCGGATCCTCTCCTAGGTTGAAATTACTTACATCATAAGTGGATGATACTTGGGCAGTCTACATGCAAATCCAGCATGCCTAGGAAGGCCCACTCCTCAGGACTGACACCCACTGATCAAAGCATTTGGATATTTGCATAACTCCTCCCAAGAGCCTGCTCAGTACTTGCCTCAGGACTTTTGAGAGGAGTATGCCTGGAGGTAACCAATTCCTCCATAAAAGGAAATATACACAGCAGAGTACCTTCCTTCAATCTGTTTATTGCTGTGTGTGTCATAGATGGAAGATGTTTTGTGATGGGGAGCACGCTATACAGAGAGTCCCTGATGAGGCCGTATGGCTTCCACATTGATTTGCTGCAAATATATAACACTAACGCCTCTGCTTTTAATGCATGCTGTTAAGTAATGCTGGCTATTACTGCTTTAAGGTGATCCCGCGATCGTACGATAAATCGGCAGGTGTATGGGCGGCGTACGACCGCTTTTACTGTACGGTCGCAGGACCATTTTCTTCTTACGAGCACGCTAGAAAACCGGCTGAAAATCGTATGATTTTTGGGAGGTTAGTGGCGCGATCGCAAGATGATAGCCGCGCGGGCCGGTGTGTGGAAGCGCACACTGCCCGCTCAGCATTGCAATCGTTGGCAAGCCCACCCCTCAGCGGGGAGGGCTTGCCATGATCGCAAGTATGATCTGCCTGTCCAAGATAGGCAGTTCGTACGGAATTTTAATCACCTTACAACCGTCGCACAACGAAAGTCGTGTGATGGTTGTAAGGTGTATGGGCAGCTTTAGATTTGCGCAGTTCACCAGTTGGCCATGTACCCTAATACACTGAATTTTGGGTGACAGTGGGGGACGGGATGAAACCTGACCAGAGTACTATTTCTGGCTCATGAGATTGTCACCCAACTGGCACCCCATGTCTATAGGATGACAGATATTAGGATAGATAAAAGCAAGGTTATGTTAAAGCTAATCTAAACCCAAAAACTAAAATGTAATATACTGCAGTGCATCAGTCCTTAGAAATGGCTGCATTCGTTTTTCCCTTCATTCAAACCAGGTGAATCTGCCAATAACAACGTTCCTGTCCTAAGGTGACAACACTCACTTACTCTGCATTCTCTGCCTTAAGGTACAAAACAAAAAAACAGTACCGTGTGTGTCCCACACTTACCTGTCAGCGTCGCTTGTCACCACCGCCAGTCCCCGCAGCGATCCTACGTCCCAAACTTCCTGGTTGCAGGGGATGATAGTGAGGGCAGAGGAGCCATAGGCTCCTTTTGCTGTCAGTCAAAGTGCTGGGCGGTGAGGAGGGGCGTGGCCTGCCGCAGGGCTGTATCTATGGACGCACACAGCTACTTGGGGCACGGCTGGGAAAGAACACGCAGGGGTTCCTCCATAGCAACT
>NW_017309427.1:60929-65948 GCF_000935625.1 Nanorana parkeri
CTTCCAGTGATAAATAAAAAAACTTAAGGTTTAATATCAGTTCAACTTCATTACATTAGGGGGAGGTATGAGTTCCCAGGAAGAACACTGGATTTCTGACAGGTCAGCAGCCACCACATATACAGATTGGTATGCTTTCAATATATGACAGTGTTCTCATGGGTTTACATATCTATTAACGTTCATGGTGCTCTAGCAGCCTCACTCACCTCTATTTCCGCAAGTAATGTTTTTAATCGGGACAGATCTTTGGTTACCATCCCATTCTATAAAACAGAAGAAGAAGAAGCAGCAGCACAGTTAGAGGCTTTTGTATCCATTCTGAAATGTCTTTATTCCATTATTTCTTATACACACAGTTGTATCGCTCACACAAACAATGGCCCTCCTCTCTGCTGATTGTGAATATAACCATGGTCCATGTTCAACTAGCTTGCCTGCATGTGTCAGACTGGATCATCGGAATCTCATCAAAACATTGTAAGATAAAACAAATCATCGGGACACGCAGCTGGGCGGATCCAGACATTGTCGGGATCCGTTTCAGCTGCGGCGTCTCAGTATACCGCGAGCTGTAACTCCCTATATACTGAGCTTTGGGTGACGGGAGGACGCTAGTTTGTGTCCTCACGTTACCCTAAGGAGAACTATGGGGAAAAGCCTTAACTTCATAGTTCTCCTTTGAGGAGAGACGGTCACTTTGCCTATTTCCCAACCCTGAACACTGTCACAAGGGGGGAGCAGTGGCATCACAAACCGGGTAAGCTTTATCACCATCTTTGGCATATTGCAGCTTACCCAGCATAGACTCCTCTTGAAAGGGGCAGGTGGTAAAGGAGCGGGCATTGGTGAGCATATCTTGATACAGGGGCACATTGGCTATAAGAAAGTGTCAGGTTGCCCTGCATGTGTAGGTGACAGAACAATCAGATTTCAGCGTACTGCAGACAGATTAGTGGGGATGCAGCAACCGGCTGCTCTCTGTGGCACTGACAGTAATTGATTTATAACATTCTCCGTCATAAGGTTTGGCTTACCAGAGGCTCTCCGATGAGTGTTTTGGACAATACGCTGGCCACGATCTGCAGCTTTCCTTCCAGGTGCAAACAGCAAAGTACAGCGTGAACAGAGGCGTCCGGCTGGGTCCGGCCGGCGCCAAGAACTGCAGAGACACACAAGACTTACGTTGCAGCCTTACAAACCTGATACATTAACATTTCTGAAACCCCCTATGACCAAGGCTATCCCCTGCCTTCATGATAGGAGAGATTGGGGGTCTGCATACCTTGAGTTTCCTCACCCAGCTACAATGTGCCTATTTGTATGATCCTGAAAGCTCCTGAAAAGGGTCCGTGTACAATAGCTGCAAAAATGAAGTTGTGTGTATCAACATCTTGAACCCGGAGAGTAAATCTGTGCAAGGCAGAGCATCAGGACCACTTTTATGGCATCACCCCCAGCTGCACATATTCACCTTTACTTTGCTCCCAGCCATCAAATAGATCAGTGGTGGAGGGCAAAGCTACTGCATTGACTGCTATCAAAGTGAACCTGTTGCTCTGCAGGCCTGCGTGGAAAATCCACAGACTTGTAGTAAGGTAAACCCTTCCAGGACCAATACCTATCAAAGTGAACCTGTCATTCTTACAAAGCTCTAAATCCAAGGGACCTCCCTACAAGCACACAATACAATCGGATCCATCTGGGCGCCCTCAGTGAGCCCCGGCTGTACTCTGCCACTATGGGCTGTACATCTCTGCTTTTGGTGAGAGCTCTCCCCACCCAGCAGCCAGTAAATTGTTCTCATTGACTAATGGATAGGGAGAACTCCCTCACCCCACAGGGCTCAGTGCCACATTCAAGTTACCAGATTATACATTGACATGACTTTACCTGAACAGAACTTTTTCCTTTTACAACTTTCTTAAATCTGACCATTTTGCGTTACCTGAGGAATATCTCAGGCTGACCACCTACCTCACAATGTGAGTGTACAATCTCCTCTCCTATATAGTGTGAGGGCCTATCCCTAAAAACCTTTCAAACCAAGTGCAGCCAGGTAGGCTCTTGCACTATATAGTTGTTGTTAAGAAAAGATTGTACAATCTGATTGTAGCATACATCAGCCAGCCGTCATAATCACCCAATCTGGACTCACCCAATTTACAGTCCTCGTCCGCCTTGTCATAATTTTTCTGAAACAGAAAGAGGAAAGGCAGAAGTCAGTAACAGATCCTTCCTTAACACCACATACGTCTGTACAATGCCGAGCAATGGAGTGTGTGCTGCCTGAGCAATCAGACTGAGGAAGTCATTTAAAGGAGAACTATGGGGTCAGTGTTTTTCCCCATAGTTCTCTTTAGGGTAACGGGAGGATACAAACTAGCGTCCTCCCGTTAGCTCACTATATACTGAGACGCCGCTGCGGATCCCGACGTAGATGACGGGATCCGCCCAGCTGCGTGAGTGACAGCTGGCTCTGCCTATCTAGAGGCAGCTGTACCTGCCCCCTCCCCCGTCCGTTCCGCCAGTCAGCGCTGGAGGATCGGAGCGGGGAGAATCCAGCCTTCCCCGTCACGGCAGAGAGCCGTGACAGGATCGAGAGGTGAGCGAACGCCGGTATGTGTTCGCTCACCTCCCGATCTACTGAGCCGACCTGTGACAGTCTCATTGTCACAGGTCGGCTAGAACTATGAGGTGAGTGAAAATCACTAATCTCATAGTTCTCCTTTAAGAAGAGCTGGTTGGAAGATGACGACACTTGGCAGCACGTGACTGCTATGGACGACATCGTCATTTCAATGTGCTCCAGTTTTCCCATTGAAATTCCCGGGGTCTGTTTATAGAAAGCTGAAACCAATATTCTGTTTTATTTGTTAAGCAAAATGTTTCCCCCACCATGCACTGGATGCAATGCTCCTCTGCTGTCACATGAGAAGGGCCTCAGCAAACTCGGTGTACATAGAGGGGTCCCTTTCTCTCCAACAAGCCGCTGCTAATAACAAACAATACCAGCAGAGCTGATATAGGAAATCAGAAAGAATGCTTTCATCTATTCTACCACAAAAAAGACTTGTTATGAAAAAAAAAAAGGTTCAATATTATACATATCCAATTACTGGTTTTAAAATATTTAGTAAAATAAAACAAACAAATCCCCATGTGGACAATGTTTAGAAAACAGGAAAATGAGATGTATAATAAAACTAATAATAGAAACTATTACAGCAAAACAACCCGTTTATTAGAAGAGTTTAAAGGAGAACTATGAGGTCAGGGCTTTTCCCCATAGTTCTCTTTAATGTCACGGAAGGACATATACTAGCGTCCTCCAGTGACCAAAAACTCACAATATAGGGAGCCACAGCTCGCGGGATACTGAGAACGCCGCAGCCCGGACGGATCCCGGCATTACTGTCGAGATCCACTGTGACAGCTGGCTCTGCCTATCTAGAGGCAGAGCCAGCTGTACCCGCCCCCTCCCCCGTCCGTTCCGCCAGTCAGCGCTGAAGGATCGGACAGGGGAGGGGGGAAATCCCTGCAGGGGGCGGTGAGTGACAGTCACCACTCTCTGCAGGGACATGATCGAGAAGGTATGTGTTCCCTCACTTCCCGATCTAATGAGCCGACCTGTGACAGTTTCATAGTCACAGGTCGGCTCGAACTATGAGGAGGAGTGATCTTCAGTCACCTCATAGTTCTCCTTTAATCTCCCTTTCACACGGGCTTTCTGATTGAGTCTGCCTGTCAGTATTTCAGGCGGACCTGATTAGAAGCCTGATGTTAGTGTATGGGCAGCTGGATGTAAACGAATGGGGGTCTTTTTACATTTGGTTACCCCAGGTCTGGCCAGGTCCATAAAAACAAAGAGATCAGAGATCCGCTTTGCCAGACCTGAGGAAGCCGAATGAGGGGTAACCGGATGCCCGACCGGTTAGAGCTTGCTGCCCATCACTAACACGGGTCCAGTCATGTCAGTTTTTTTTCCTCCATCACTAGAAGAGTGCACGGATCCCTTCCTGATTGAACCGTGTGCGAGGAGCCTATGTAACGTGGTTGTCCGCTTACAATATCCAACCACCGCGCAGTGCAAGGGTACAAAACACTCAGTTTAAGTCCAGTCCAGAAGGCCCCAATACTGCACAGTAGTTGGTAAATATAAAGCTCACCACACACGAGACAAATCGGATTGCAGAATCTCCAACAACCATGTCAAGCAAGAGCATGCCAGACTGGATACAAACAGCTTGGATAGTTCAGGTCATAGTTTTGGTGAGTCTATGGAGACTGTACAGCCTGATTGTAGCATGCAGTGAAGTGTGCACGGCCAGTGTGATCAGCCGCGGTCGCCACTTACCAGCTGTAGGAAAGAGGCGAGTCTGTAGAGCAGGCTCTCAATCTTGATGTGGATGATGTGAGTGGAGTTGGCCTTGGTGGGGTGCGTGCTCTTGTAGTGACTGAGAGACAGGAGACACTCTGTGCAATGCTGAACCGCCGATTCATAATCAAGTCTTCTAAAGGAGTCACATGCTTGTTCACAGGGATGGGCCAGTCTTCTGTCTGCCATGACTCAGCGACAGAAATCCTGCAATGAGAACAGACACCCATTATCAGAGGACACCCCAACATTTCTGTACAAGTAAAGGTCGGTTGTTGGGGGTAACTATTCCGTAACAAAGACTAGAGGACACCACCTAAAACTGGTAGAAAAAAAATTCAAGCATATGTGGCAAACTGGGAACACAGAGAACTAGTGTCTTCTATGCGTCCTTGCAATGATTGCCGCAGCTCAACAATGGCCATGGTGTCAAGGAGCCAGAAAATTGGATGTCCGGCCAAAATGTTATTTCTTAGTTCTGGGTGGGGGAGGGTTAGAACACCTTTTGTTTTTTTTTACTGCCATCCAGGGCTCTGATGGACAGAATTAGTCTCACTTCCTGCCCTGACGACAACACTTTAACCAGGACTGGCAGTCAGAGGAGCTGTCCAAAAGCAACACAGACAGAACCAAAAATACTT
>NW_017309427.1:65962-66218 GCF_000935625.1 Nanorana parkeri
TGTTCTACCCGTAGGCTCGGCCCTCATAGCTCGGTACTGACAGCTGGCAACTCCACAGACAGACACGACTCAGACACAATGATGACTACTATATCATGGTAGCTGGTTGTGTGTACATATAATGCTTCCCGCTATATAGCAGATGTATAAAAATCACTTAATGGGAGGGGGAAAAAAATGCAGACACAGAAAACTGATCCAGGAGGAAACCTGATGGGCCTAGATGATGGGCCACCACTGACAACAGCAAACAAAC
>NW_017309427.1:66268-67440 GCF_000935625.1 Nanorana parkeri
TTGAAAGATGATATATTCCAATACAGCGGCCTCTTCATTACTCATTTATAAGCAGCATGTGCAGAATAATCCACCAACAAGCCAGCAGAAGTCCCTGACAGTCCTGAGAACGGTCCCCATTGGCACAGATCATATATATATACATACATATACACACATATACACACATATACACACACACACTCACACACATATAGTAACGCTGATTTCTCCTTCACAATTCCTGTAAAGCAGGGGTAGCCAAACTTCGGCCCTCCAGTTGGGGTGAAACTACAAATCCCATGATGCATCTCTCTCTGGGAGTCATGTCTGTGGCTGTGAGAATCTTGCAATGCCTCATGGGATTTGTAGTTCCACCCACAGCTGGAGGGCCAGAGTTTGGCTACCCCTGCTGTAAAGAGTACAAATACCTCTACTGACAGCCTGCGTACAAAGTATTAACATCTCCAGCCAAAGCACAGAGGAAAGGGAAGGAGCCGTGATCCGGATTTACCGACACCTGTCCCTTTGGAAAGGTTTCCACTCATTTCCTGTCCAGGTGACACCCTGTCCCACACAATCGCATCATTGTCAGTGTTGTAAAATCAAATAAAAGAAAAAAACTTCCAGAACATTCACCTGAGGAAAGCGAAGACCATGTCTGGGGATACGCCGCGTCGTACTCGCAGAGCCATTCACTGTTAATGGCAGGACAAAAATAGCATACAAGATGCAAATTATGCAAAAACAAGCAACAAACACGCAGTCTAAAAATGCACAAAGTTCCCAACTCAAACAGTCGCATTCGATCCTTTGCCAGGTTTGTTGTATGGAAATGAAAGGGCTGCACAATGCGGACGCACAACAGACGCGCATACCAAGTGTGACTACATATCCTATAGCTACATGCAAGCGGTGATGATGTCGTGTGCAGGGCACTTCCTGTACTGGCCGTGCATCCCTGAAACCTCCCTGCAGTTCTGTGAAATGGGTGACACCGTGTTCAATCGAAAGTTCCAACTTATCGAGCTCTGACTTCCGCTTTCGTTACAACTAAGAGGTTTGGCCAAGAAACTTGTTCTGCGAACCGCACATTCCCAGTGCATAGTGAATGTGTGTCACTACATAACAGGAAGTGGGTTTCGGAGATGGCTCAGGTGAATAGGAGTGGGCTACAACTAATGGAAATTAAA
>NW_017309427.1:67837-68632 GCF_000935625.1 Nanorana parkeri
AATACGATTCTGCATTTTACCCATAGACACAGCCGGGAGGATTCTGGGAATTGCCGGCTAGATCTGCTGCCGCGGCTGTAATTCTTTTGGCAGAACTAGGAAATCCTAATGGAGCTGCAGACTGAATGTGAAAGGTCATTTCTTACAAGGTTATATGACAGGATGGTTTGTGCGGCAATTATAAACGTTCCATGGAGGCGTTCCGGGACCGGCTACGAGTCACATACTGCTGACAAAGCCGGCCCGAGATCACCAGACTCAGAAGTTGCTGTGACCGCACACGCCGGCTTCCTTCCTTCTTTTATAAGAAAAGATCGCGGAGAGCGGCTCAGGAACTGACAACAGCCATTCGAAGTGAAGAGCCGCGCACGGCCGCAGCTTCCCTGCGCTGGAATAACACGGCCCGCCGGTCTGCTCCGAGCATTGATCTCGGCCGCAGCTCTGCAGAGACGTGACAACGTGAGGACACTCCTTGCACAGCACATATCGGCAGCCAAGGGCTCGCTATGTAACACGCTCTATTCTACACGCTGCTTTGTTTGGATGGGGGGTGTCCTGTCTGCGGATCAGGGTGTCCTAAGGTGACTCTACGCTCCCGTCACACTCGCGTAATAAGAAAATCATGTGTTGTAGATCTGTTACAAGGTTTCTTCCCTGACATCCTGCCAGTAACAGCACTTCCTGTTATAGACAGACAACAGCAAACCCCAGCCTCACAATATTCAGCAGCGTTGTCACTTAATAGATGTGTATTGTCTCAGGATTATCGTACAGTCCCTCCAGTATGAGAGTCTC
>NW_017309428.1:0-301 GCF_000935625.1 Nanorana parkeri
AGGGAAGGAGATAGAGGGAGGAGATAGAGGGAAGCAGATAGCGGGAAGCAGATAGAGTGAGCAGATAGAGGGAAGGAGATAGAGGGAGGAGATAGAGGGAAGCAGATAGCGGGAAGCAGATAGAGTGAGCAGATAGAGGGAAGGAGATAGAGGGAGGAGATAGAGGGAAGCAGATAGCGGGAAGCAGATAGAGTGAGCAGATAGAGGGAAGGAGATAGAGGGAGGAGATAGAGGGAAGGAGATAGAGGGAAGGAGATAGAGGGAAGATAGAGGGGGAAGATAGAGGGGGGGAGGGAAGGGG
>NW_017309428.1:562-2979 GCF_000935625.1 Nanorana parkeri
AGTGGGGGGAAGGAGATAGAGGGAAGGAGATGGAGGGAAGGAGATGGAGGGAAGGAGATAGAGGGAAGAGATAGAGGGAGGGATAGAGGGAGGAGATAGAGGGAAGGAGATAGAGGGAGGGAGATAGAGGGAAGGCGATAGAAGAAGGCGATAGAGGGAAGGCGATAGAGGGAGGAGATAGAGGGAAGGAGATAGAGGGAGGAGATAGAGGGAAGCAGATAGAGGGAAGCAGATAGAGGGAGCAGATAGAGGGAAGGAGATAGAGGGAGGAGATAGAGGGAAGGAGATAGAGGGAAGGAGATAGAGGGAAGGAGATAGAGGGAGGAGATAGAGGGAAGGAGATAGAGGGAAGGAGATGGAGGGAAGGAGATAGAGGGAAGGAGATAGAGGGAGGAGATAGAGGGAGGAGATAGAGGGAAGGAGATGGAGGGAAGGAGATGGAGGGAAGGAGATAGAGGGAAGAGATAGAGGGAGGGATAGAGGGAGGAGATAGAGGGAAGGAGAGAGAGGGAGGGGGATAGAGGGAAGGCGATAGAAGAAGGCGATAGAGGGAAGGCGATAGAGGGAGGAGATAGAGGGAAGGAGATAGAGGGAGGAGATAGAGGGAAGAGATAGAGGGAGGAGATAGAGGGAGGAGATAGAGGGAAGGAGATAGAGGGAGGAGATAGAGGGAGGAGATAGAGGGAAGGAGATAGAGGGAAGGAGATAGAGGGAAGGAGATAGAGGGAAGGAGATAGAGGGAAGGAGATAGAGGGAAGGAGATAGAGGGAAGGAGATGGAGGGAGATAGAGGGAAGGAGATGGAGGGAGATAGAGGGAGAAGATAGAGGGAGTAGATAGAGGGAGGGAGATAGAGGGAAGGAGATAGAGGGAAGGAGATGGAGGGAGATAGAGGGAAGGAGATGGAGGGAGATAGAGGGAGAGGATAGAGGGAGTAGATAGAGGGAGGGAGATAGAGGGAAGGAGATAGAGGGAAGGAGATAGAGGGAGGGAGATAGAGGGAAGGAGATAGAGGGAAGGAGATAGAGGGAAGGAGATAGAGGGAAGAGATTGAGGGAGGAGATAGAGGGAGGAGATAGAGGGAAGGAGATGGAGGGAAGGAGATAGAGGGAGGAGATAGAGGGAAGGAGATGGAGGGAAGGACATAGAGGGAAGAGATAGAGGGAGGGATAGAGGGAGGAGATAGAGGGAGGAGATAGAGGGAAGGAGATAGAGGGAAGGCGATAGAGGGAAGGAGATAGATGGAAGGAGATAGAGGGAGGAGATGGAGGGAACGAGATGGAGGGAAGGAGATAGAGGGAAGGAGATAGAGGGAAGGAGATAGACTGAGGAGATAGAGGGAGGAGATAGAGGGAAGGAGTTAGAGGGAAGGAGATAGAGGAAGGAGATAGAGGGAGGAGAGAGAGGGAAGGAGATGGAGGGAAGGAGCTAGAGGAAGGAGATAGAGGGAGGAGAGAGAGGGAAGGAGATGGAGGGAAGGAGCTAGAGGGAAGAGATAGAGGGAGGAGATAGAGGGAAGGAGATGGAGGGAAGGCGATAGAAGAAGGCGATAGAGGGAAGGCGATAGAGGGAGGAGATAGAGGGAAGGAGATAGAGGGAGGAGATAGAGGGAAGTAGATAGAGGGAAGGCGATAGAGGGAAGCAGATAGAGGGAAGGAGATAGAGGGAGGAGATGGAGGGAACGAGATGGAGTGAAGGAGATAGAGGGAAGGAGATAGAGGGAAGGAGATAGACTGAGGAGATAGAGGGAGGAGATAGAGGGAAGGAGATAGAGGGAGGAGATAGAGGGAGGGCGATAGAGGGAGGGATAGAGGGAGGAGATAGAGGGAGGATATAGAGGGATGGAGGGAAGGAGATGGAGGGAAGGAGATAGAGGGAGGAGATAGAGGGAGGAGTGGGAGGGATAGAGTGAAGGAGATGGAGGGAAGGAGATGGAGGGAAGGAGAGGGAGGGAAGGAGATGGAGGGAGGGATAGAGGGAGGAGATAGAGGGATGGAGGGAAGGAGATGGAGGGAAGGAGATAGAGGGAGGAGATAGAGGGAGGAGTGGGAGGGATAGAGGGAAGGAGATGGAGGGAAGGAGATGGAGGGAAGGAGATGGAGGGAGGGATAGAGAGAGGAGATAGAGGGAGGGATAGAGGGATGAATGGGAGGGATAGAGGGAAGGAGATAGAGGGAAGGAGATGGAGGGAGATTGAGGGAAGGAGATGGAGGGAGAAGATAGAGGGAGTAGATAGAGATAGAGGGAAGGAGATAGAGGGAAGGAGATGGAGGGAGATAGAGGGAAGGAGATGGAGGGAGATAGAGGGAGAAGATAGAGGGAGGAGATAGAGGGAGGGAGATAGAGGGAAGGAGATAGAGGGAAGGAGATAGAGGGAAGGAGATGAAAGGAGATGGAGGGAAGGAGATGGGGGGAGAT
>NW_017309428.1:3276-5395 GCF_000935625.1 Nanorana parkeri
GAGGGAAGGAGATGGGGGGAGGAGGTAGAGGGAAGGAGATAGAGGGAGGAGATGGAGGGAGATAGAGGGAAGGAGATAGAGGGAAGAAGATAGAGGGAAGAAGATAGAGGGAAGGAGATAGAGGGAAGGAGATAGAGGGAAGAAGATAGAGGGAAGGAGATAGAGGGAAGGAGATAGAGGGAAGGAGATGAAAGGAGATGGAGGGAAGGAGATGGAGGGAGATAGAGGGAGGAGATAGAGGGAGGAGTGGGAGGGATAGAGGTAAGGAGATAGAGGAAAGAAGATAGAGGGAAGAAGATAGAGGGAGGGATAGAGAGAAGGAGATAGAGGGAAGAAGATAGAGGGAGGGATAGAGAGAAGGAGTGTTTTTCTACTATACAGTGAAGAGTGTGTCATTTGATTTCCAGCTATTCAGCTATATTGAGAGGAGTCCCCAGACAGCTGAATGATCAGAGGAGAGACCTTCCCCCTCCCCTCTCCTGCCGGCTCATATGGAGCATAGACATTTTCCGCTAGAAATCCCAGCATGCTCTGCTGCTTTGTGATATGTCATGGAAATAATGATATAAAAAGATGAGTAACGTCGTATCCAAGATAAATAAAATAAATAAATACATTTGTAGCTCCCCTTGGAGTATGTACACATCTGTAAGGGTCCTCTCAAGATAGAGGGAAGAAGATAGAGGGAGGGATAGAGAGAAGGAGTGTTTTTCTACTATACAGTGAAGAGTGTGTCATTTGATTTCCAGCTATTCAGCTATATTGAGAGGAGTCCCCAGACAGCTGAATGATCAGAGGAGAGACCTTCCCCCTCCCCTCTCCTGCCGGCTCATATGGAGCATAGACATTTTCCGCTAGAAATCCCAGCATGCTCTGCTGCTTTGTGATATGTCATGGAAATAATGATATAAAAAGATGAGTAACGTCGTATCCAAGATAAATAAAATAAATAAATACATTTGTAGCTCCCCTTGGAGTATGTACACATCTGTAAGGGTCCTCTCACCCTCCGGGCACCTCTGCGTCACCTGCAGCTGACTGAGATGAAGTAATATACTTTGTATTACAGGTTCTCTTTCCAGAGACATCCAGAAGGTTTCGGGATCTGTGGAGAAACTGGCGGAAGAGATCCGGAAAGGAAAAAGTATGTACAGCTACCGAAACACTTACCTGTCAAACTTCTCCGAACCCCCTGTGTTGCAGAGCTTCACCCCTGTGTTGCAGAGCTTCACCCCTGTGTTACAGAGCTCCGCCCCTGCATTACAGAGCTCCGCCCTTTTGTCACAGAGCTCCACCCCTGCATTACAGAGCTCCACTCCCACGTTACAGAGCTCCACCCCTGTATTACAGACCTCCATCCCTGTGTCACAGAGCTCCAACCCTGTGTCACAGAGCTCCAACCCTGTATTACAGAGCTCCACCCCTGCATTACAGAGCTCCACCCCTGTGTTAAAGAGCTCCACCCATGCATTACAGAGCTCCACCCCTGCATTACAGAGTACCACCCCTGCATTACAGAGCTCCACCGCTGTATTACAGAGCTCCATCCCTGTGTCACAGAGCTCTAACCCTGTGTTACAGAGCTCCGCCCCTGCATTACAGAGCTCCGCCCCTGCATTACAAAGCTCCGCCCCTGCGTTACAGAGCTCCGCCCCTGCGTTGCAGAGCCCCACCCCGTGTTACAGAGCTCTGCCCCTGCGTTCCCCCATCACAATGTACTTGCCCTGAGATGTAAAGGGGACCACGGGACAGGATAATCACTGACAATACATTTACATATTATCAGGATATGTGTTCCTGACTGTAAACGACAGAGGCAGCTAGAAGATCGTATTCAGTTCCAGCGAGTGGTTCGAGGTTTCTAATCTAGGCATTTCATGAATCGGAGAGGAGCCCCAGCTGCATAAAGTTGCATTGTGGGTAATGACAGAGAACTTCGGGGGACAGCAAATGTTTCCAAACAATGCAAAAAACCCCCCAGAGAAATGGAAGATTGGAAACACCAATGTATGGCCACGTGTCCATGAGTGCGCTGAGACATGTCACCACCGATACTTCACATGGCAAGTCGTCAGTTTCTCTTACTGAGGACAATCATGTTCAATATTTTACTGGTCGG
>NW_017309428.1:5466-6887 GCF_000935625.1 Nanorana parkeri
AGTGACGCCAAGAAAGACTGCGAGGACAAGAAGACTCACCTGGTGGTCGTAACTGGCAGTGATGAGATGGTGAGAATGTCACGCTGAATCACGATCTATTCTAGCGTCTCCTGCACTCGGAGCTTTGGCAGTCACCTGAGCGGCTTTTATTGCACTTCTTCATGCTAGACCTGAAACGTAGGCAATCAGCAAGGCCCCTATGTCACTACTTGCTACCCTACTACAACTATGCATTGTATTGGTGCCTTGTTTGAGTTTGATTTTGTCTTTTTGTTTGGCTCTCTTTTATCCCTATTGTCTTTTCTGCTCATGCTCGAGCTGATTGTTTGTCTCATGTTTTCCAAAATTAATCGATTAAAAAAAATGTAGATTAAATCTAACAGGAAAATTTGAATCATTACCAGCTCTAATATATATATTACCAATAATCGGACAAAAAGGTTTAAAAAACCACACACAAAAAAGAGAAGAGAAAAGGGGCAGAATTGATGCACAATTTGGTCTTGTGCCATCACACTTCTACGCGTTTCATGCGGGTCTTAGTAAATGTAGTCGCTATATATATTTTCAGACCTGAAGTAGGATGTGTGGTCATGTGACCCGTAGCTGGCCAATCCATTAAAAAACTGAATTGTACAAGAAACTAATAAACAGTGAATGACCCCAAATTTTACATTGTATTCCGTTCCGTCTGACGTCTTTTTACAGATCTTTCTACGCGCGTTCTCCCAGAAGAAGATGTGGTGGATCGGCCTCAGCAAGACGGGCAGCGCCTGGAATTGGGTGGACGGCACTTCCTACGAGAGCACTCCGAAGTGAGAGAATTTTTATATGGTTTGGGGAATTGTTGGTGATGTGTTTTCTATTAAGTCAAGTCTTCCTTTACACTTAGTATATCACGTACGAGTACCAATATGGTTTTTTTTCGGAACTCGCTGATACCGAATACCGATACCGGAATTCCTATTAAAGGAGAGCTACGGGGTTAGGGCTTTCCCCCATAGTTCTCCTTAGGGTAACGGGAGGACACAAACTAGCTTCCTCCCGTCACCCTAAGCTCAGTATATAGGGAGCTATAGCTCACGGTATACTGAGACGCCGCAGCCGGAGCGGATCCCGACGTAGCTGACGGGATCCGCCCAGCTGCCTGAGTGACAGCTGGCTCCACCTATCTAGAGGCAGAGCCAGCTGTACTCTCCCCCCTCCCCCGTCCATTCTGCCAGTCAGCGCTGGTCGATCGGAGCGGGGAGGGGGGAATCCAGCCCCTCCCCTGTCACAGCAGAGAGCCGTGACAGGATCGAGAGGTGAGCGAACGCCGGTATGTGTTCCCCGACCTCCCGATCTACTGAGCCGACCTGTGACAGTCTCATTGTCACAGGTCGGCTAGAACTATGAGGGTGAGAGAAAATCACCCCCCCCCG
>NW_017309428.1:7331-8586 GCF_000935625.1 Nanorana parkeri
GGGAGGAGTCCGGTGACGTCGATGTCCGTGACGGCTAACGAAGGGAAGGGGGGAGGAGTCCGGTGACGTCGATGTCCGTGACGGCTAACGAAGGGAACGTGCTGGATTAGTGTGATCCTAGTTCATTTTATGACTTCATTGCTGTGCTGTATGTGTATAGGCCAACGTAGTTGGATCTGTATGTGCGTTATAATTAATCGAAATTAATCGATTAAAAAAAATGTAGATTAAATCTAACAGGAAAATTTGAATCATTACCAGCTCTAATATATATATTACCAATAATCGGACAAAAAGGTTTAAAAAACCACACACAAAAAAGAGAAGAGAAAAGGGGCAGAATTGATGCACAATTTGGTCTTGTGCCATCACACTTCTACGCGTTTCATGCGGGTCTTAGTAAATGTAGTCGCTATATATATTTTCAGACCTGAAGTAGGATGTGTGGTCATGTGACCCGTAGCTGGCCAATCCATTAAAAAACTGAATTGTACAAGAAACTAATAAACAGTGAATGACCCCAAATTTTACATTGTATTCCGTTCCGTCTGACGTCTTTTTACAGATCTTTCTACGCGCGTTCTCCCAGAAGAAGATGTGGTGGATCGGCCTCAGCAAGACGGGCAGCGCCTGGAATTGGGTGGACGGCACTTCCTACGAGAGCACTCCGAAGTGAGAGAATTTTTATATGGTTTGGGGAATTGTTGGTGATGTGTTTTCTATTAAGTCAAGTCTTCCTTTACACTTAGTATATCACGTACGAGTACCAATATGGTTTTTTTTCGGAACTCGCTGATACCGAATACAGATACCGGAATTCGTATTAAAGGAGAGCTACGGGGTTAGGGCTTTCCCCCATAGTTCTCCTTAGGGTAACGGGAGGACACAAACTAGCTTCCTCCCGTCACCCTAAGCTCAGTATATAGGGAGCTATAGCTCACGGTATACTGAGACGCCGCAGCCGGAGCGGATCCCGACGTAGCTGACGGGATCCGCCCAGCTGCCTGAGTGACAGCTGGCTCCACCTATCTAGAGGCAGAGCCAGCTGTACTCTCCCCCCTCCCCCGTCCATTCTGCCAGTCAGCGCTGGTCGATCGGAGCGGGGAGGGGGGAATCCAGCCCCTCCCCTGTCACAGCAGAGAGCCGTGACAGGATCGAGAGGTGAGCGAACGCCGGTATGTGTTCCCCGACCTCCCGATCTACTGAGCCGACCTGTGACAGTCTCATTGTCACAGGTCGGCTAGAACTATGAGGG
>NW_017309428.1:11377-17206 GCF_000935625.1 Nanorana parkeri
TTTCTGCCCGTGCGTGCCCGCTAGGGGGCGCGCGCGAGCAGAAAAAAATTGCCGTCTGGAGACGGCAACCCGCAGATGCTGCAGTGCCGTCCGTCCGTTTTTTTACTACGGGCGGACGGCAAGAGGTTAAGGAAGCTGGGCGGCACGTGATTAGCCGGGAAGCCGTCTCCATGCTCCCTTGCCACTAGGTGACAAGGGAGCATGGAGCCAGCGTTCTGGCCAATCAGGAAGCTGGGAGGCGAGGTAATGATTCACTGCCTGGTTTACTGATTGACCAGCTTCCCGACCAATCAGGAACCCGGGCGGAAAGTTATTACATGCCGCTCGGCTTCCCGATTGGCCGGGAAGCTGGCTCCATACTCCCTGGTGACGAGGGAGCAAGGAGCCGGCTTCCCTGCCAATCAGGAAGCCGGGCAGCGTGTAATGACTTGCCACCCAGCTTCCTGATACAGGAAGTTCCGGTATCGGGATAGGCATCAGGAGCTTTTGGGCGAGTACGAGTACTCACCCAAATACTCGGCACCGATACGGATACTAGTATCGGTATCGCTGCATCCCTAATACTTATTAATATTACAGGTATATGTATATAGCGCAGTACTTGGCTCCCCGCCCTCAAGGAGCTTACAATCTCAGGTTCCTATCTCACATACATACGAGGGCCAATTTAGAGAGGAGCCAATTACCCTCCAGTATGTTTTTGGAGTGTGGGAGGAAGCCAGAGTAGCCGGAGGATGCCCACGCAAGCACAGGGAGAGCATGCAAACTCCATGCAGATAGTGCCCGTACCGGGATTCAAACACGTTCTGTGATTATATAACAAATGATTTTGTAGGAAGATGTTATTGTTGTTCTCCGGATTCTAAGAACGGCTTGTTGTGGAACGTGGCGGCAGTCTCCATGTTCTTCAGTGAGGTATTGGGAAGTCTGGAGGTCGGCCAAACTGATAAGTTGTTCTGAGATAGGTGTTCTCTTCTCATTATGTGCTTCTTCTGCAAATTTTTAGGTATTTAACCCCTTCGTGACGGTATACGTACACTGTACTTCCCACCATGAAGTGCCTATATGACTGGCCACGTACACTGTACTTCCCACCATGAAGTGCCTATATGACTGGCCACGTACACTGTACTTCCCACCATGAAGTGACCTATATGACTGGCCATGTACACTGTACTTCCCACCATGAAGTGCCTAAATGACTGGCCACGTACACTGTACTTCCCACCATGAAGTGCCTATATGACTGGCCACGTACACTGTACGTGACCAGTTATTTAAGGCTCTGTAATGCCGGTAACCTCTGAACCTCCGTATTGAGGCGTTCATTAATGAAAGAATGAAGCCGTTACATACAAACACCGGATCGCTAAATAGCGATCCGGTATTTGACAGCTGAAGAGAGCAGAGAGGTAGCAGAGTGAGTCACCACTCTGATACTCGTTTTGACAGCTCCATAGACCGGCCTGATGTTTACAAAGCTGTGTGATACATTTCTGGCACAATGTTACAATGTATCTCTATCAGGGCAGCCATCAGGGGGTACGGCCGATACTCATGTAAGGGGCCCGGGCAGCCTGGGGGGCCCGCCCGGGTCCCTTACATGACTATAAAAAAATTCTAAATAATAATAATCAAAACTTGTGAAAAAAAAGTGTTTTCTGTAATGTTTTTTCCTCATTTTTTTATATTTTATTCTAAGTGAGGCGTCAGGTACACATGTTGGATATAATGATATAGCCCTATCTGTCCTCTAAAAAACAATATATAACATGTGCGGGGACATTTAGTAAGAAAGTATATGACTGACGTGGAAGAATCGCACGGCAACAATGTAACAAGCGTGTCCGTCATTTACCAACAGAAACTGAAAACTCGCTCAGTCATGAAGGGGTTAAATAAATATATAAAACATTCATGTATGGAAGGGTCCTACACGGCAGCTGGAGAAGGTACTGGAGCTTTAAAAGTCTCCATGTAGATCAGAAGAGCGGACCCTTGGAGCTAAGGACTCCTCGCATGCTATCTACTCCACCTTCTAATCCTTTTCACTTTCAAAACCCTTCATGGTGTTAGGATCCAGAGCGCCTCTAGGTGGCGCAGGAGCTCAGACCTGCAGCTCCAGTGCTCACCTGCGGGTGTTTCCCAGCTGCCAGTACTTAGCCATCACCTGGTGCTTCCTGGGAG
Source organism: Nanorana parkeri (assembly GCF_000935625.1). Lineage (NCBI taxonomy): Eukaryota > Metazoa > Chordata > Amphibia > Anura > Dicroglossidae > Nanorana > Nanorana parkeri. The sequence goes on from NW_017309428.1 coordinate 13,565, forward strand.
GGTATTTAAACCCTCCCCGCAGTCAGGATGATGGCTCAGTGTTGTTTCCTGTAACTTGAAGCCTGAGTCCCAGTTCCCGGAGAATCCTGCTTTCCGTCCAGAGTCCTGTTTCCAGTCCTGTACCCTGTTTGTGTCCCGAGCCCGGTTACCCATTTGCAGACCTAGATACCTCTTGTTGCCATTACCTGCCTTTCCTCTTGTTGCCATTACCTGCCTTTCCTCCTGTTGCCTTTACCTGCCTTTCCTCCTGTTGCCATTACCTGCCTTTCCTCTTGTTCTCATTACCTGCCTTTCCTCTTGTTGCCATTACCTGCCTTTCCTCCTGTTGCCATTACCTGCCTTTCCTCCTGTTGCCTTTACCTGCCTTTCCTCTTGTTGCCATTACCTGCTTGTCCTCCTGTTGCCATTACCTGCTTGTCCTCCTGTTGCCATTACCTGCTTGTCCTCCTGTTGCCATTACCTGCTTGTCCTCCTGTTGCCATTACCTGCTTGTCCTCCTGTTGCCATTACCTGCTTGTCCTCCTGTTGCCATTACCTGCTTGTCCTCCTGTTGCCATTACCTGCTTGTCCTCCTGTTGCCATTACCTGCTTGTCCTCCTGTTGCCATTACCTGCTTGTCCTCCTGTTGCCATTACCTGCTTGTCCTCCTGTTGCCATTACCTGCTTGTCCTCCTGTTGCCATTACCTGCTTGTCCTCCTGTTGCCATTACCTGCTTGTCCTCCTTTTGCCTTTACCTGCTAGTAGTCTGGGTGATGTTACTTATTTATGTTTGCTTTTGGGTGTTGTTTAGTTTGCTGTTGAATAAACTGTATATATAACATTCTGCCCTGTCCGGTGTGGTCATAAGTGTTTGGTCTGCCTGTGTGGGTACCTGCTCAGGTGTGGGGGTCACCTGTGCCGGTATCCCTGACACATGGTGAGCAGAGGTCGTTGATTTCCCTTATCAAACATTACGCGTTCCCTGCAGGTTCTGGGAGGCCGGTCAGCCCGATAACTTTAAGAGTCGCCTGGAAGGAGGGGAAGAATGTGCTCAGTTGAGGAACGCAGGCGGTTGGAACGATGCCCAATGTTCCACAAAGCATCAATATATCTGCAAGCGGACAATATCCTAACCTGCAAAATCAAAGGAAAACTACGAGGGGGAAACAAAAACCAATCAAGATAACGAGCCGCAAGTGGAGGAAACTGTAAAAGAGGAAAATAATAAAGAATACGCGGTCAATGAGATGCAGAAATGGTTTGTGGTCCGTGGTCACTTCCTGAAAACTAAACACAGCCGCGGCTTACCTCTTCCTCATGTGCTTAGTGTACAAAGTGACACAATCTGAAGAGGATGCCGAACCCACATAATGTACATAGAATGCTCAACAATGGCCAACGTCATATGTACATCATTATACATCATTATACAATCATTATACATCATTATACATCATTATACAATCAATCATTATACATCATTATACAATGGAATCACATTGACACTAAGCTATCATACCATTATTAAAGGAGAACTCTGAGGTCAGGGCTTTTCCCCATACTTCTCCTTAGGGTAACGGGAGGACACAAACTAGCGTCCTCCCGTCACCCTAGGCTCAGTATATAGGGAGCTGTAGCTCGCGGTATACTGAGACGCTGCAGCCGGAGCGGATCCCGACATCGATGTTGAGATCCGCCCAGCTGCGTGACTGACAGCTGGCTCAGCCTATCTAGAGCTGTACCCGCCCCCTCCCCCGTCCATTCCGCCAGTCAGCGCTGGAGGATCGGAGTGGGGAGGGGGGAATCCAGCCCCTCCCCCTGTCGCGGCAGAGAGCCGTGACAGGATCGAGAGGTGAGGGAATGCCGGTATGTGTTCCCTCACCTCCCGATCTACTGAGCCGACCTGTGACAGTCTCATTGTCACACGTCGCCCCGAACTATGAGGTGAGTGGAAATCACTCATCTCATAGTTCTCCTTTAATGAATGTCATCAAATCACAATATGCAAATTTCCTCTATTTAGTGCACCTTACGCGGTCTCATATGTTCGCAGACACGTATGGCGAAGGCACATTAAATTGCTTTATTTTGTTCCGCTCTGTAGAAAGTGATATTTTACCTCTATTGGTGATAATTATAACATTGGCAATGTCATTGTGACAATAAATTCTATTGCTGTACAATATATTGTCTTTATTGTATGGTGAAGTCCAGGTTACAGGTCAGAGAGATCACCACACAGCTCTGCGAGTTTGTATAACAAATATACCAACATGGAATAAAGGGGCCGCCATTCGGAGTTATTTTTGTTTTGTTTTTATTAGACCTGTATGTATGGAAGTAAGGGGAAGAAGGTCGATAGATTGTGGGAGAAAGGGAAGTCCGAGGGTTATCAAACACACTATTTGAGAAGAGAAATGGGTTTGGAGGGATGTTCACAAGGCTTTAGTAATTGGAAATACAGGATATATTAGAGGGGTTAAACAACACAAATAATTTGATCCTACAGATGGATGATGTGCAACCTTGAAATAAGGTTAAAGGGCACTATGGTTATTATCACGAGTGGGGATAAGTAGAGGGTTAATCACAGGTTTAGGAATATTGTTAAGGGCTCCACATAGAAATAGGGAACATATTCACTTGAGAGGTTATGTCAGGGATACCGGCACAGGGATGTAAAGTGCTGCGTAATAAATAAAGAGGGCGTGGCTTGTCATGAGGATGATTAAAAACCATAAAGATGCAATAAATGATTTGCGGAACAATCGTGGTTAGTTTGTATTTCCTGAAAACCAAACCGAGGACTGAACTACCTCTTATATAATGCGATAGCGGAACATAGCGAAATCTCTAGAGGACGCAGAGCGCGCGGCCAGCACGCAGAACACCGACTTCAACAATGAACGAGGCGGAAGATCTGGAGGCGGGGTCAGGCAATCCACAGGTGGGTCTTATGTATTGTACAGGACATCAGAAGATGGGTCCAGGGAGAGATGTATATTTCCCTTTGTTTGGGTTGTGGTCCATTTAAGTGACAGAAATGGGTTGACACCTGCTGCAGGAAGTGGACTCAAAAGGATAGGAAGAGAGAGAGAGAGAGAGAGAGAGAGAGAGAGAGAAGGGGGGAGAGAGAGGGAGAGAGAGAGAGGGGAAGAGAGAGAGGGGGGCGAAGAAGAGGGAAAGGGAGAGAGAGAGAGGAGAAGAGAGAGAGAGAGAGAAGAGGGGAGAGAAGAGAGGAGAGAAGAGAGGGAGAGAGAGAGAGAGAAGAGGGGAGAGAAGAGAGAGAGAGAAGAGGGGAGAGAAGAGAGGGAGAGAGAGAGAGAAGAGGGGAGAGAAGAGAGGAGAGAAGAGAGGGAGAGAGAGAGAGAGAGAGAGAGAAGAGAGGGAGAAGAGGGGAGAGAAGAGAGGAGAGAGAGAAGAGGGGAGAGAAGAGGGGAGAGAAGAGAGGGAGAGAGAGAGAGAAGAGGGGAGAGAAGAGAGGGAGAGAGAGAGTGAGGAGAGAAAGCCAGCAGAGAGAGTGAGGAGAGACAGCCAGGATAGAGAGTGAGGAGAGACAGCCAGGAGAAAGAGTGAGGAGAGACAGCCAGGAGAAAGAGGAGAGACAGCCAGGAGAGAGAGGAGAGACAGCCAGGAGAGAGAGTGAGGAGAGACAGCCAGGA